>NC_091402.1:9515000-9660000 GCF_032191515.1 Phaenicophaeus curvirostris | reverse complement strand
TCACATGTCCCTTCTGAGATCCTGTTGTACTTCTTACCCATATTTCCGAATGATAAAACAGCCCAGCAATAACAACAAGAAAACAGCATGAGAATTTCCAGTTGATGATGTCAATAAATTTGTAGCCCATATCCAAGCATTACTGGAATTTCTTACCATACAAAGTAATATGTGGAGCGTGTAGATGCGACTATACAAATATCCATGCACACACACATTATATGCCTTTTCAAAGATAACAGTCTGTCTTTTCTCACATTCAGTTCAACAAAATTAGTCTGAGGCTGTATTAATCCTTGTGTGTGTTACCCCTTAATTGAAGCTGCTGTGGTTCTCCATCTGGATGGCTTTGGTAGGCCATGACCATCCATGGGCCATAATGCTGGTAATTAATGCTTTGTGTGTTTAGTATCGTTGAAGCTGTTGGCTGTGGCGTGTGAAACTCTGACACTGTCCATACTGTCTCCCTTGAATCTCTCCCTGGTGGTAATCGCAGCTACCACCCCTGAGATATTTGCTGCTGAAAACTCCACACAGGTCAGAAGTCCTGGGAGTGATTTCTACTAGCTTTGTAGCTCTGCCGCTTACTTAAAAGAAGGGAAGAAATAAATACTATGCTAAATCTACATCTCTAAGAGGAGAAAGGGATGCCAGTAGCCTTTGCCAATGGCAAGGTGGTATGAAGAGGTCCATGCAACCCACATGGAGTCTGTGGCTGGAGGAGCAGGGAGAGCATGTTTTTTTTGTTGTATTGACATGATGAGACTGCAGCTGGACCGAGGGTGTCTTGTGCTGCTCAAAAGGCCCATAGCTTTGATGAGAGGTTTTGTGAAGCAGCTTGACTAATACGATAGCTGGACACATCAAAAGTGAGAGATTAGGATCTCTGTAATTTAAAGTATTTTCCTTCCTCCACTCCCTTGAGTATACTGATGTTCAGGGCTGCCAAAAAGTGCCTATAGTCTTGCCTTTTAAGTCAAAAGCGTATGAGAAGGACAGTTTTAGACATCTCTAGATGCCTGGTTTGGTGTATGGTACATAACCACGGGTACATCATGTTGCTTTAGCTGTTCCATATGCAGACATAATGCCCATTTTGTAAGTGTCTGTGTAGCTGCTTGAACACAGATTTTTATTACTGGTTGTTGGAGTCAAAATTTTGTACTGCTGTCTTCCAAACCCATATTTCATCCAGGAAACCCTTAAAGGCTTGCGAGACCATCACCTTTGCATATTTTGTCTGAGAAGTCTTGGCAGGTAGTTTCATGTGCCAAAAGCCTCATACTATGTTTTCCTAAAAATTACGTTCAAGTTGCCAAAAAATTGGTGGGAACTTGCAATTTCCGTGTTACAAGTTCACACGCCAACTGCGAAAGGAGAAAAGCCGATGTGCAAGGTTTTGCAGAACCCTCAGTATCTCCCTTCCGGCTGATCCATGTTCCCACCGGTGTGTGTGCCGACAGCCTGAGCAGGCACCGGGGCTGGCGGCTCCCTTCCAGTGTGTGGGCAGCCCGAGAGGCACAAGCAAACGGCAAGGAAGGAAAAAAAAAGGAGACCAAAATGCAAACTTAGGCTTGTGCAATAATTTTCAGCCATGCCTTGGCAGATGGGGAGTGGGGTTTGCTTGATCTTCAGAAAAATACAAGTTGGGCAATGAGAAAGGAGTCCATTACCAGCAAAGCAGGTGATGGTTTGTAAAACATTCTTTCTCTGTATTTAATGTCTTGAAGCAACAGCTATAAGAGATCACTTTGCTGCGACCCATGCTCCTCTCTCAATTATATAAAAGAAGTTTTGCACATCTTAATTTTACATGCTTAAAATACTTCAGTACTTAACTTTATTATTTAATTTTTTTAAGTCTTCGGCAGTTGCGTGTTTGACATGGTTTTGTTATCCTAGATGTTATGTTATGATCTGGCACACGGAGCATTAATTCCTTTATCAGCCCTATTTCCTTTACAGTTGTTCATTTAATTGAGCTCCTCTGTGTATTTCACAAAACAAGATGCGTTCGTTACAACTTGCAGACCTCAGATAGTGTTGTAACATGTTTCAGAAAAGCAGCACTTTTGTACATAGTTGTGGAAGTTGGGTGTTTGGTTTATTTTTCAGATGCTGGGAGGAAGCAGTAGCAGAATTCTTGCATGCATAATTGGTAGGAACTTTCCAGAAGCTCTTTATTCTAGTTATTTTCTTTTAAAGCTATGTTTACTCTAAGAATTTGGCTGAGGCAGTTGAAATATGTGGCTGCAGTGTGGAATAAAATACACTGTATGTTTTGTTACTCTCCTTGTTCTTCTTTGACTTGTGCAAACAGTTGTAATCCAAAGGAAGAGATCATACCTGTGACTGCGGTGTCATACAATCCAGTTTAGCAAATTACCCTCTTATGGTACATCCTGACATTGAATAGTCTTGTCTTGAACACAGTGTAAACAGAGTTCTTCTCTTTCACGAGCCCTTGGAGCAGGAAACCACGTGTGTTGCCTCTGCAGTGTTTGGGAGCCAGCACATCTGTGTGGCCATGCACCTGCATGTAGCTGGAGATGTTCAACTACTGTCTTTAGTGCAGATTTTGAACACACATCATGTGTTTAACAGACATTTCTGATAGTAACCAACCCCTCGTGCTGCTGGGGACTCGGCTCCGGAAAGGCCATTTCTAGAAGCACAGAGCAACCTTTACTGAGCGTGGCAGCTGTTGGTTTCTTCTCCCAAGTAACAGGGGATACGACAAGCAGAAATGGCCTCAAGTTGTGCCAAGGGAAAGCTAAACTAGATATTAGGAAATATTAATTCATGGAAAGGGTTATCAGATGTTGGAACAGGCTGCCCAGGGAAGTGCTTGAGTCACCATCCCTAGAGGTATTTAAAAGGCAGGTAGATGTGGTGTCTAGGAACATGGTTTAGAATCATAGAATCATAGAATCACCAGGTTGGAAGAGACCCACCGGATCATCGAGTCCAACCATTCGCACCAATCTCTAAACCATGCCCGTCAGTACCTCATCCACCCGCACCTTAAACACCTCCAGGGAGGGCGAGTCAACCACTTCCCTGGGCAGACCATTCCGTTGCCTAATGACCCTTTCAGTGAAGAATCTTTTCCTTATGTCGAGCCTGAACCTCCCCTGGCAGAGCTTGAGGCCATTCCCTCTTGTCCTGTCCCCTGTCACTTGGGAGAAGAGGCCAGCTAGTTGTGAACTTGGCAGTGTCAGATTTATGGTTGGATTCAATAGTCTTAAAGGTCTATACCAATGTAAACGATTCTGTGATTCTGCAGTCTTTCCACTCCAAGGCCTAACAGCTTGTTTTGGAGAGGTCATGGGTCCATAGAGCTGTTTATTGGGAAGTTCTCTGTGGCATTGGCATCATGCATGGGAAAGGCATGGGTGACTGCAGGAGTGCTCTCAATTGCCTGCAGGTGTTGGCCAAGTAAGATTGGAGAGGCTAGTTTGGTGTCTAATTGCTCCTCTCTGCTGTTGCCTCTTCATCTCCTAGCTTTCTCTGATGGTGGCTCAGAGATGGGCATTGCTCTTCAGCCATGGGTAAATGCAGAAGAGGGATTAAGAGTTTGGCTTTCTGCATCCTGACTCAAAAGTAGGCATATGTGCTTTTTTTGGTGAACAGAAACAAATCGGTTTCAACAGAGCTTTTTTAGGGAGTTTTCTCAGGCACAGGATGAAATTTTGAGGTGGAAAAAATTAACACTTTCCCCCCTCCCTCTATTGGGCCACTTCAATGAGGACCAACTGTATTTTTGGGTGCTTGGGATCCATGTGTGTCACTGCTGAGCACGTGGCTGTTGAGAAACGTGTGCGGTAGCGTGTCTCCTGCACAGAAATGTGGTGGAGCGGGATCCTTGCTCTGGACCCAGGCTGGAGCTGTTCCTAGAAGGGAAACATCAAGACAAAACTGGGAGGAAAACACCTCTTCTGTTACACGTATTCTGTTGTGGCTAATGCTAAAGCAGCATCTTGGGTACTTTCATTGTGTGTGTTAGCTTATGCACCAGCATTTATAGGCACTACGTGTAGGGTTTCTCTTCTTGCATCGTGCTGTCCTAGCTGTAATCTGATAGCCATAGCCCTTGGACAGGGCAAGGCAGAGAGACACTCTGTTTCCACAAAAGCTTAGCTCAGTGCATTTTTCTTATTGTGTTCTGGGCCTGATTCTTGAGGGGGGTCAGATGCTCTCAGTTGTGGGTATTCAGCATTTTTGCAAGCCACCCTGCTCAGAAATTGGTGGTTACGTTTTTTTTTTTAATGGGAAAAAGCATTTTTCCATTTGCTTCTCCATAAACTGAAACCACTAAAGAGCCCTTGCTTAGTTTTCCACACATAAGTGCACACTGATGGGAGCAAGAGAGGGACTGCAGGTCTTAGAAGGCTTTAAGTGTGTGAAAGCAAGGAGTCCTAATGAAAATGGTTTTGCAACTTAATTGTAGTGGGTGTGCCTTTGTTTGTGAAAAGAAATTAAAATGCTGGAGGCCAAGGTGCTTCCTCACAATAGTGACGATAGCAATATGAACTTCCCCAGCCAGTTTTGCCAAGGTGCCCAAGACCTGAGAGTCCCTGCAGGGCTTTGGCACTCTGCTCGTTGGAACCCGCCCATCCTTTCATTGCTTTGCAGAAATACTGTGTTTTGCGTGGTGGACCTTCCTTGGGCTTCCAAGTGCCCTTCCTAAAAGGTAGCTTGTTCACATCACAGCCTCTCTGCATCTGGGGAAGCCAGTGTGTGCTTTCCAGTGGTTTTGAGGTTCATTACTTGTTCCATGGATGGAGTTGCAGACCTCCATGAAACCAGTGTTAAGCCTGTTGAAAGCAAGGGACCTGCTCTTTGTGGTAGACTGTCTTGAACCTGTTCAGAGTAGTCCATGAATCCCTACAAATCTGGTGCCTGGGGCAAAACCCTCTGCTGCCTCAGCTACCCAGTGCCCCATAGAAACACGTTCCATTTTAAATAGATGCTGTTTGCAGCATCTTGGGCTTGCTGTGTGAGGATGAGAAATGTTAACAAAAATTCTTTAAATAACATCTAGTAGTGTTGAATGCACAGAATTATAAAACATTTTTATATTCTGAGTCTCATTTGCATCTTCACATTAAAAACTGTGGTTTTCTTTTCAGGGAATGGTTGCAAGATCTGATTTGTTTTGAAATCAAAGCTAAATTTGTGTTCTTGCATTCCTGTTTGCCCTTCATTTGACAAATTTTTCTTGTTCTATAAATATGGAATTGTAAACAAGGGCTAATCCTTAGCAACAACCTGGAAAGTTAACATTTCTCTCCAGCTCCTATTATAATTAATTCAGACACTCTGAATATGATGTGATTTACACACAGTATTCCTAAGGCCAGGAGGTACTAATATCTTGTTAGAGAACTGAGGAAAAGAACACGCTTTTGTGTTTGCTGTGTAACATAATTGCACTGCATTTTCTTTCATAAGAAGATGTTTAAAGATGCTTTTTGCTTTACATTTGAAAAATGGAAGTCTTCTGCTTTTGCATTTGGCTGAAATTGTCTTAAATGTGTTTTCTCTCCAGCAGCAGTCAATATTGTCAAAACGTTTTGCAGAGTACATTTTAATAGTGTGGGTTAAGACCATCATTATATTAATTTAATTCTTGGTGTAGGTAAGTTTGTAAGATGCTTCCACTTTGTCATAGAAGTTTTTCACGGTAAACATAATCTGTTTTCGCTGTGCAGAAAAGAGAGGGATAATACAGTCAACAAAAGGATAAATCCCTTGCGTTACATTGTTTAAATATGGCTTGAACAGTCTTTCTCTCATGGTCCATCCTTTTATTTTATTTATTGTCATTTAATTTTGTTTTGTTCTGTTTATATTTGTTCAGGGAGTGTTTTTGTAGTGTTAATCTATGTAAGCCCCATGCAGTTGAAAACTGCATCTCCCAGCAGGCTGTGATTAAAACATTATGAATGTGGCAAACCACAGATGCAAAAGTAAGTTTACATTTAGATTTTGTTCATAAAATATTTTATTCAAGTTTTGTAATACCTTGGTATCGTGGTCAGCATTGCCATAAAAATTCTGTGTTATATGGAATGATACAATCTGTGAAGCATTTCCCATTATGTAGACACCATGTCTTTAAATTATAGCAATTTCTTAAGATTTTAAAGCAAAATGAGCTCTTAGAAGTGTGATTAATAGCAGGGAATGAGGCTAACACTGGGTCATCAGTGGCACTCCATTACAAAAAAGGTTGGACTAATAAAAGCATCCATCTATTTGACCAATAAAGCATTTGAATGATATGCTTATAGTTTTTATCATACCGTAGTTACTTTGTACTGAATAAACTGTGATTTTACGTGCTGGAAAAGGAGCGTGGAACAGGCAGCGCAGCTGAGGTGAGAGCAGTTGTCTCAAGTAGGGAAATATCTGGACTTTTATGTGAAGCTTGATGTTTTCAGAAGCCTTCAGGTTGCGGTGTCTAAATTTTTGAAGCTGCTGTGAAATATCTAAATCCCCCGTGACCCGTGCCTGCCTGCCCACAGTCGTTCAGTGAGGCTGGCCCTCGCTGTCCTGCAGGGAGGGGAGAAAGGAGGGTATTGTGTATAATCATTAATTCAGAGTTAAGTCCCCGGCAGCCCCAGACATCAGAAATATTCTGCTGAAGCACAGGAAATGGGGCAGCACTTCTGTTTTCCTGGTGTGCGGACGCCAACCCCGTCCTCCAGTTGCACCTTTCATCCTGCCTGCTATTATGCTGTCAACCTGATGTATTCAAAAATATGAGGTTTCCTGAACAATACTGCATTTGGGTTTTATTTAAATACTTGTCATATTAGTAGGTTGTACTGATTTCATGGGTTTGAACCTTTTCTTTTTTTTTTTTTTTGAACTACAACAAAAGGCTAAATATTTTCTGAAAAAGAAAGCCAGCCATGTATGTCTAGGATTGTGTGCTGAAGAAAAGTACCAAATATTCTAAAACTTGTGAAAAAAAATGACAAGGGGAGAGGCCAGCTGTGACCTTGGATACTTCATGTATTCAGAAGTAGGTGTTTGGCAGTGGTGCTGGTGCTCATTAGAAGGTGGTGGTGAACCTGGCAGGGGCCACAGGGCAGCTGAGAGAAAAAAGGACCTGTGGTACAGACCAGATCTACATCCTCTACCCCGTCCAACTACTGCAAGGTCTCAAAGAGCTTATTTTGCGTAGGAGAGAGATGAAGAGACTTCTGTAGGTCACACACAGGGATTGTGTCAGTGTAGGAATGTAACCTGGAGCCCTGGATTAACCCCTACCAGTAAGACCATCCATCTTGTCTCCATGTATTTCAGATCTTTCCTGAAATCCACATTCTGGATAGAGAAGTCACAGAAACCTTCTTGGAGGAGTATTGGGTGACTTCTTGAGCCTTACAGGGATTAGAGATGGGAAAGGAAAGCATTCTGGAAGGAAGCAAACCCTGGGAACTTTGGTGTTTTGGTCACTATGAGGACTAATGACACAGTGCCTTGGTGCCAAGAGATGGACATCGGGTGGAGAGCAGTTGGGGGCTAGAGGCTTCAGTTGTGAGAACACAACCTTGAAGGGGCTTCTGGCTCCCCTTGAGATAACAAAAAGAAGCTGGGGAGATCTTCAGCAACTGGAGAATGGTGATGAGAGGCAGAAGGAAGAGGATTGAGGATGGGAGAGAGAAAGTAGGAAGAAGAGGGCTGAACCATGCCTTCCCACTTCAGCCTCATGTGTTGCTGCATACAGGGAGCTGATGGGGGCATGGATGTATATGTATAGAATCACCCATGTACGTGATTGTGCTGGGCAGATTACGTTGTGTAGAAAGCTGCCACTTTGCTTGTTTTTTGTAGGGAAGAAATGAAAATTTTGAATCCCACCTTTCGCAGTTGCTGTTCTCTTTCAAAAATGTAAATAGATCTTTTCCATCAGTGGTTTGGCCGGTAAATCTTGTTTTATAAAATGCTTTCAAGTGTTTTCAACTCCTTTCTTTACCCTTTGTTAGAACAGATGCACAGCTATGTATTTTCCCCTGCTGCATGTTGTCTTGAGGTTGCACAGCAAGACTGCAAAGGCTTTTTGTTTGTTATTGTTGAAGAGGAGGAAAAAACCCTCAATCCACAGAAGAGTTAACAGGATTTCGCTTGATCTGCTCGTTTATGCAATGAGTAATGTGAGGTTGGTAACAGCAAATTGTTGTTTATAAGCAAACATGGCACTGTGTAAACAAGAAGGCCTGGTCCCCAACTGGTTTGATTTCATGGTGGTCAGCAGCTGATGTATGTAACGTACAACCTTTCTGCTTCTCGAAATGTCAGAAGAATGACTATTTGTTTGTCTTGAGTTCTTCCCAGCTGTTTACTCTGTAATGCATTTGCCTCAACCTTGATTCCCTAAGAGTGGCCCCTTTCTCCTCCCTGCTCTGTTTACATTAGTCCTGCCCCGAGTGTCACCTATGAAATCTGTTGATTATTCCACCTGGTTAATGTTAAATTGCTCTTGCAAGATGATGTGTTTGTTCATAAACACAAATGCTGGGCCCCTTGTTTACTGTACCCATGGCAGCAATCAGTTATTAAACAAATATTGCTTTGTTTGCGGGTGTGAGCAGCAGTTTATCCTGCAAGGTCTGGAAAAAAACCTTTAAATGCTGGGATTTTGATAAAGGAGAAAAAGGGGAGCTTGTCCCTGGAATGTGGCTGAAACTCACTTCGGTTTGCTTTGCTTATCTTTAACTTGGGTGAAGGGGCTAGAAAGATTAGCAAGTTGTTTGGTTTTTCCAAGAGATTTCCTTAGTGTAATGATATCTATCCAGTTGTTTGCTTTTTTCAGAAGGGAGAGAGCACTCCTGCAAGACGACTAGCACAGCAGTAGACGGCTGATGGCTAGAAAATCCTGCATGGAGCAAACAAGGAGTTAGAAGGTCTAGGACAAAGATATAGGGCTATGAACCAGGTAATCACCCCAAAAGTACAGCCTTGCATTCTGTGTTAGTGTTTGGTTGGGGGGTTTTTTGTTTTCCATCTTTTCTTGTAGCTGAATTTAATTGATGCATGTGCCCTTGATAGAGTTGGAAAAGGCAAACCTTTCAGTTTTATTTCCGAGGAGATCTGAGGAAACTTTCTGTTTTAGAAACAGAACCGTTTGAATGGAGAGAAAATACCAAATTTAAAAACGCGCTCTGTCACTCCTCCTCCTGTGAGTGAGATGACAGAGCTGCTTTTCTTCTTTTTATACTGGAAGACTGCATTTACATTTGCTAATTTCTGTATGCTGGCTGTTTGCTCTTTGGTTTCTGGGAGTCCTAATTAGAGAGCACCATCCTGGTAGTTGTTGCTTTTGGGTTGTTTTGCAAATGAGCAAGAAAAACTCGCTCACACTGTCTTTGTTTTTCAAAATTATTGTTTGTTACTGTTTCTGAATGGGGCTTGGATTTCAAATGCTAGGCAGGACCTGTTAGCACTAACAGTAGATTGTTAGGGCTTCACACACAAAGGGAGTAGAACCTTTTAGGGTGACCTTGAGAAAGAAATGTTAACTCTTTTTGTATGAAGCTGGTGTCTTGTTCCTTTGGATGTGAATTAATCTGTTAAAATATCTTGAATATACGTTTATAAGAAACTTTTGAAGTATAAAATTAAATAGTTGTCCATTTCATCAGCTGGAAAAGCAAGCAACAAAATATGCATAAAAATGTGATTTATTGTATTCACTGGCTTGCTCCAGTGGTCCAAACATATTGTTCACTTGGGCTACTGGAGCAGTGTTGGGGCTGGAGGGGAAGCGGGAGGTACCTGGAGTGTGTAAGTGGACAAGCCGGTCATTAATTGACTCGTGTTAGTGCAATGAATCAAACCTTCATTGCATTGAACTGAGTGAAAATAATGAAGTCAAAATTGTATTGTGCAGAAGTATTGCAAAGTTACACCTGACTTTGAGGTGGTTTTTCACTTCTGGAGGCTGGTAAAGAGTTTAGAAAAGCTTTAGTGGAGATACGTGTGAAGGGTAGGAGTCTAATTCATCTACAGCCAGCACCTGGTCTTGCAAGGTTTACTATCGTCTTATTGTAGCAGTGTTGCTGCTGTCTAGCATAAACTAACCATGTTTACTAAATGCAACTTTGGCCTTTTATTTAGTTGGGTAGTCGCCTTTTTTTCTGTGAGACAGACTGTGAAAGTTTATGTTGCAAGCACTGAGCAGTATGCATACAAACAAATGAGTCCTGGGCTGTGAGAGCAGCTCTGCAGTTTCTGTTCCTGTTTTACATGAAACCACGGGGAGCCTCGCACGCTGTTGCACCCAGGCTGGGATGGGCAGGTGGGTGCCTCCCAAGGGACACCAGCCGTGAGCCCAGCACTGGGGCTCCTTCCGGAGAAGTTTTTCTTCTAGTGTGAGTGGTGCCCATGTCCATACGGCAGCAGTCACAGAGTTGTATGGTATAATAAAGTATGGTTTCTTTTTTAGTTTGGGTTTTATTTGTCACCCACTGTTCATTTCCTTCCAAATAAATGATGATCCCAGTGATAGTAAGGATGATTTCTGTCAAGCTCATGGCTGAAAGACAGCTCTCCCCAAGAGAGAGGAAGGAACCTCACTCTGGCGAAGATGGTATGGAAATGATTACATCGTATTTGCCAGTCGCTTAAAAGTGGCCCAGCTCTGGAGCTTTTATGCAGCCATGGCATGAGCTTTGTGCTGAATATTGGATTTTAATAGCTGTCAAGCTGAGAGGCAGAGACTTGAGATAGAGCTGGCTTTGCAAAGGGGGTTGGTTTATGCAAGGTGAGACTGGGAGTAACTTCTGTGTAGATGTGTAAAAGGAAGGGAGGGCGCAAAAAGCTTGTTTGGGGACAGCTGAGTTGTCCATCGCCTCTGCCTGATGCTTTGGGTCTTACCTCAAGGAAAGGAGTGTGACCCGTTGTCTCCATAGTTTAGTATGTTCTAGTGCACTACCTTTTCATGGGCACCAGCTCTAGATCTTTGAAGCAGAGTAAATGCCAAACTTTTAATGTCTGTTTCACTCAATTTTCCTTGGATTTGCTTGTTCTTTATTCCTACTGTTTGTTGTCAGCAACACCCTCAGCAGAAGAGATTTCCTTTGGGGTAACTGCAGTGACTGATTCTCTAAGAAGTTGAAGCTGTTTGACCATGATTTCACAATAATTTGGTGTGGCACAAGTGGGATTAGGCTTTTGACTCTCCTTCCCTTCTCCTCACCACAGCTGTCTTAAATTTCAGCTCCTGCAAAGCATCAGTCAGCTTTTCACTGAGCTGCCTCCAGATGATTTCAGGTTCCCATGGCCCTAAAGATAGAGGCTGTTGCTGGAAAGAAGTAACCCAGACAGTGCAGGCTGTGCATGCCAACAGTGAAAGAGGTTGTGTCTTTGTATACAGTTAAATAAATAAAAAGTCATGGCAGTCTGCATCTAAACAGCACTAGGGGAAGCTGCTGCTTGGGAGGCTTGAGGGTGGCCACTGGACATAAGTCCTGGTAGAGTTCAAGGTTGGTGTAAGTTTGACTTGTCACTGGTGTGACCCACAGGGAGGAGGGGCAGCCCACATCTTTCTCCTGTCAGCCAGTGTGATGTGCTCATGCACTTTTGGAAAGCCTGGCTTTCTACTCACTGGATTTTGTTACAGCTTCATGTTTTCATCCTTCTCGTTCCTTTTTTGCCTCCCTTCCCTCCCCACAGTTCAACATCACCCAGTAGCTGTTGCCCAGCATCAGCAGGGCAGCAAAGGGGACTAGCCCCGTGTGAGCCAGGTGCTGGGGCCACAGATTGGATTGGCTCCTAGGGATGTTGCCACTGTGATTTGTTTCCCTCTCCCTGAGGAGGCTCCGCACATCACCTCTGCAATGTGCTCAACCTCCACCAACCCAAGGCTTAGGGTGAGTCCAGACGAGAGGAGAGCGTCAGGGCTGTCTGTGCCTGTGTCAGCAGGCAAAGCTGAGGACACGCTGCAGAGAATCCCATTTCTTTTGGACCCTTTATTTCCTAAGCACTAAATGAAATTTCAGATTTTAGATACGTCTAGACATATACAGTGCACGATAAAGTTGATAATACATTAATCATTTTTAACAACAGGTAATATGCATAATTTATGGTGTTACAGTGCTATCTTTTTTGATATTTATGATGGATAATGCTCAGTTTTTGCCCTCATATTACTGCTTTAAATTATACCACAAGAAAATTAATGAGAAAGTAGATTTATGGGTTTCATTTGTTTGTCAATTCGGAAATTAATTGGGTGTTAATTTTAGCCGTCCCTCATCAGACCAGGTCTTTAGTATGTGTGCATTACTTTGCATTCATTGAAGCCTACCTCCCATTTACTGTGGGTCACTAGCTTTGCATACATTAAAATAGCCCTCAGGCTCATTCTCTTGATTACTTTTTGAACTGCCATGCATTAGAAAATTTACGCCTTTCTGTTATAATTATGAAAATTCACTATTAGAAGATGGTGCTTGCATAACAGCAAATATACAGTCTTGCTCAGTGATGTAAGATCATATAGCAAATCCCAATACATTTTTGTTCTAATCCTAGAAAATAACACTCTCGACAATCTTTGTTGTGTGAGTTTCATCCTTTGAAATTTCAAGGATCCATTTTAATGCATTGAATTACCTCTTTAAGCAGAGGAAATATCAAAGGATTTCACCTCGTCGCTGTCTCTTTGTTTCCTCTTTCCACGCATCCTGTACGTGTTCCTCCCTTGCCTTGCTCCAGGTTTGCCTCTCCTCCTCCAAACACCGCTGTCAGACGTGACTCAGCATCGCTTTTCAGGACAGCGGAGCCTGACTCGCTCTATTCCTTACTATTTTAGTTGATTCTTAAAGATCATCCTTAATTGCTCTTTGAATCCCCTTCTCCTTTCTCATACTCCTGCACAATTCAGCAACCACCAGTAGTGTGGGGGCGAGCGGCCTTCAAAGGGGTAAGCATGAAGTTGTATCCAAAAAGCACCCTAATGTACTGACAGTTGATCTATAGTTAGTTAGTACATAATTATACCTAAAATACACCCTGTCAGCAGGATAAATGACGGCTACTGAAAACTCTAAAAGCATGACGGGTATTCACCCATCTGCAGTGACGAGAGCGGAGGGGTTTGTAAGTTGAGAAAGGCTGATGAGTTCAGCATGATCTGATTTAGTTAAATCATGCCATATGTTGGGATGGCTCTTTCTAATAGTCATGCTAACCACAAACACAGGCGGAGAGAAGTCATCTGGTCCACCTGGCTAGTTTGGACTCCCCTCCCCAGCATTATTTCTGTACTTGGCGTGGTGGCAGCCCTCGAGCTGCTCATGTGAAGCTGGCTGATTCACAGTTAATTGTGACATGGTGTAATTTAGTAAATGAGCAGCTGAACATCTGTACGCCTTCCCCCATGGTAGATCAAAGCCTTACCTTACACAAGGCTTTTAATTTCGACTAGTGAATTCTTTTCTTTTACTAAACTCACGGATGCAGAATGGTGCTGCTCGCAGCCTCGCCGACCTAGGGACATCTAGGGTGTCAGCTGGAGGAGATGGGTGTTTCGGCATCAGCTGGGGACTGGCAAAGCATGTTCCCTGAAAAATTCAGAAGTGGTGGTGGGATGTGGATCCCAAGGTGCTTTACCTCGCAGGGAACTTGCTCCAAAGATACTCGGACTAAAAAGCACCACCTGTGAGTGGGGCAGTGGTCTCCTGGGAAAGCCATCGTGGTCCTCGTTGCTGATAACGGGTAGCACTGGGAGTGCCAGGCTGCTTCTGCAGTGCTTTTGTACCTGCGCTGGGGTAAGAAGCGGCTTTGGTCTTGCATTGTGTATTGCCTTGCTGGTCACGCTTTGGAGTGCATTCACTTTTCAGGAGGTAAAATCCTGCCTTTGCAGCTTTGTGTTTTCATGAAATGCTTTCAAAGAGTGTTTAGTATTTTTTACAATTATAGAGAGAAGTGCTCCAGAGTTAGTCCTGAGCTTGCTTTGGGGAACTGTTTGCAACAAATAGGCAAAATGTTTACTTACCACCCATGTGTGTATGGGTAGTGTGCCTGCTGGAGATTTTAGGACTAGATCTTGTAATTTGATCACTTAAAACTGATTTTACCATTAACCCTTCTGTCTATAAAAGTAGAAATATATTTTATGAATCCGTGTTGTGTTTAATTTACATGTCCTTTCATGGCTGGGCCAGTTCTTTAAGGGCATTTATTCTGCTTCATATAAATAATTGATCAGCCAAGTTAATTTACTTCTGCCTGACTTGGTCAACCTTAATTAACTGCTCCGGAATAAAGACGGAACTTTTTGTTAGCTTAAAATCTTTCACAAATGTGACAAAGAAGGGATGTATTATGACAACATTTTTGCTCTAGCACTGATCCCAGGGGACAGAAATTTTGAATCATCTTTATGTGCGTATTATGTATTTGTAAACACTTTTAAATAGTTATAGCCAAAGTAAAATTATCAGCTTTGAAGGTAACTTCGAAACATGCAGGGTACATTCTGAATGTGTAGCCCAGGCTGAATCTGGATGCATATTAAAACAAAGATTTTTAAGACTTAGGAGACCCCAGGGATAGTCTTTTAAAGATGATGAGATTCTTAAAGGCGTAGATTGGTGCTTATTAAAGAGTCTTAAAAATATCTTGCCCCATACCGCGGTGTATGGCGAGGTATCAGTCCCTCAGTCTTTCAGGCTTGCTGCGGGTCCTTCTTCTGACGGGTGCTTCAGTCAGTAAATCCTCCCTCGTGCTGACATTAAACAATGCTGCTTGGTCTTTAGAAGCCATACTAGTAGAGGAATTGCAGAAATCGCACACTTCAGTGCCCACCTCCTGCCTACTAATCTCCATGCTTAACCTTGCTCATCTAAATAGAGTCCAGCGGAGCTGAGAGACGTGGATCTGCAGTATCAGGTGTTTGTGATCTTACAGACTTTTTTCTGTCTTTTGTTTGTTTGTTTTTATTGGATTAGAACAGAATATTTTATAAAATCAGGATTTCTTCAGGTTCTGGCTTTTTGGTTCAAAACACTGACACTGGAGTCCTCAGAAAGATCATTTTGATTCGGCCAATGTTCACATCCAGCCTATGTTTTTTTTTAATGTTGACCATGCCCTTAAGAAATTAGCTGACCTCTACTTCTGTCCAAGTCATCTGAAAGATGATCAGCTGTTGTCCTGTATTGGCAGAGTGTATTGCTTTGATTCTACACCACTGGAATTTCACCCATTACCTTTAATGTAACTTATCAACCATTGAGATGGGCCAAGCTGTGTGGCTTTGGCTTTGTATTTGGCTGTGCATCAAAGCTAGAAAAGATTTTGTGTGGGCTGAGACAGGAGTCTTGAGAAATTGATCATCATTGTGAGATGTTTAAACCAAGGTGACATTAAGTCGTATAAGAGCAGTTCTTTTGTTATGTGCTCCTTGATTTCAGGATAAAATCTTACAAGTTGTTGTTCATACTGCAGCTTAGCTTTAGTCCCTCCATATCAGAAAACCCACCTTGGGTCACCTTTAGTAATTGTAAGAGTCATTCTGTATCCCCTCTAATGTGAAATAACATAGAATTTTTACCAAAAAAATAGAAAGATACTTATACTGGTAAGAACCCATATATTTTAAGCTGTAAAAATACATTTTCCTGTTGCAGAATTGATGAGAGAATCATTCTGCTGTGTAAAATGCATGGGATGGACATGATATTCTGCCATTACATTTCTCAAGTCAGAACGTGGTCTCTTGCATGTCATGAAAGCTTGTGTAGAGTACTGTATTTCCTATAATAAATCATTTTACATAACAGCTTCTTCAGCATCATTCTGGTTATGTAGGGTTGTGTTCAGAACAGAAGTACAGTTTGTGGGACCAGACCTGAAGATTCATTTCAGTTCCCACAGAACCTAATCATGTTGCTTAAAGTCAACCTAGCTTTCCTTTTTTCTTTCACAGTTTTGAATGACAGACTTCACTAATAGGCTTCTGTAAGGCCTGCTCCTCTGTGCTGAGGAGAGACAATTATCTCAGCCATCCTCAGTGTACTATCACCTCAGCTCATTTAGGTGTGCTCAAAAAGACAAATAATAATCATTCTTGCAGAAAGCTCTCGCAAGTTGATTTTCATGACATGACGCTTAATGATCAAACCAAACTGTGATTATTTATGTCAACTCACATTTGACTGCAGTGAAGAAATAAACAGTTTTATCTTTTCTCCCTTGAAAATTATGTTTTCTATTGGAGGTGTTTTAGCAAAGTGGATTTGTTTTGTATTGGTGTTCAGTCCAAGTTAAATTGAAGTTGACTACCTGTGAATGGATGTTTTTTAAAGCAAAGTTTACTCAAATATATTCTCTTCTGCTTTTAAAATAATTTTTGAAAGTCCAAATGTCACAATTTTCTTTTTACTTTTTTGATGTCCTTTTTGCAAACTGCACTTCCAGCTCCATTTCTTTGATAGCTGCTTCCAGTTCTGCTGGATGCGATACATAAGGTGAGCGCAGCCCGTGGGAGGGCTAGAGCCAGCCCTGTGCAGCCAAGGAGATGGATTGTGGCTGGCTGGGGTACTCTGAAACGTAAAATGGAATGTGAATTTTGTCATGAAAAAGGTTCTCAAGAACTTAGTGATCTTTTTGTGATCAAATACTACAAATAATCTGTTTGTTTCTCAGTCCTATAGGTTCAAAAAATTGCATCAATTCCTACTGTTGTTTCTTTCCAGAAGCATTTTGCAATCCTAGAGACAATAAATCTTTTCTTGATCAGTTTGCTTGTGAATTATTTTCTGTGTGCTGGAGATACTTTGCTCAGAAGGGCAAGCTAACAAATCGTGACCAGGCAGTGATAGATCTGCTCCTCAGTGCTGCACATTCTTCTTGCTGCTGTCAGAGGCATCTTCGAGCTTTGGTCGGTACTTTTGCTGACCCTGCCTAGTAGTTTAGCCAGGTTCTTGTTTCTAGTCCATTTGTTGCGTCAGATATGTTGGAAAATGAAATGTACTACTTCACAGCTTGAGCACATTGGATGTAGCATCCGTTTTCACTGTGGTATCTGCTGGAGGCACCTTCCACCAGTTCTTAAGTTTATGTCCTTCCTCTGTTGGGTGTGGTCTGCGTGGCTATGGTGTGCCATCCGCTGTTTGACTGTTGTGATGCACAATCACAAAGACTGTTGAATCTGTGGGTAGGTTCAGCCTAACTCAATCTTACACGGCAGTTGTCCTTGTCTAGATCTTCTCCTGAGGTAAACTATGTGATTTTCTCCATTTTCTCCACTTGAGGTGTGACCCCAAATTTGAATGTAAGCAGAAAACAATTACATCAGTTATTTCTATTTTATTATCTCTGGTTAAAAGTGATGTATCCTTTTTATTACTGTAGCATATAAAAATTCTGAGGAATTTGTGAGTTATCTGGAGAATCACACTCCTTTCTCTTATTCTGAAGCAACCTGTGCCATGCAGTCACCCCCTGGTGTGTAACCCAGCCCTTGCTTGTTTGGTGTAAACACTTATTTGGACTTCATCATACTTGTGGTCTGAAAATGGAAATCACGCCATACTCAGTCTGGGTCAGAGGAGGATCATGTTAAATAGCATTTGCTAGTGGCGTTGAGAAAACAGTAGGTTACAAGCTTTTCAAGGGAGTTGACAGAAGCTTTATAGTGAGCCCCGAAGCTCTTTTGTCCCCTTGCATAATTTGAAGGTTTCATAAAACAGAATGAAATAAGTTTCCATAGACCAGCTGAACTTTATTTAAACACAGTCAGAACATCTGTCCTAGCACTGTTCATGTGTTCGGGTGGCCATCGGTGTAAACAGATCCTGTCGTGATTGGGGCAGGGTCTGGCTGAGGAGTGGTTCCCCCGCTTTGGATGTGAATCAGTGAGGAGGCTAATGCTGGAGCGTGGTGATGTCAAAGCCACCATGGTCAGTTATGACATTTTGATGATCAGCTGTATGGATCATCGTTATGAACGTCTGAAGCTCCAAATGAACGAGAGATCTGGTATTGGTGCATCAGGCTGGGGCATACGTCTTCATGCAGGGTCTGACACTGAACATCACCAAGGGGCAGCAGACAACCCAGGTAGCCAGGGCTGGAATGAAGAAATGCTGTCTCCAGCCAGTACTGCACCTTTGGCAGCTGGGGGCTCCAAACTGTGCATGTGTGGAGTTCCCAGGAAAAGGGGTTTGCCCTGCTATTTTTCCATTGCTTTCCCTTGCCCTTTCTTATTGATATTTTCCCTTATAAGTTGTAAAGGAAGGGATTTTTTTGCCTTCCTTTTGATTCAGGGTAGTTACTGAAATCAAACAGGTTCTTCCTTGAATATGAAGTCATAGAGTCATAGAATCACCAGGTTGGAAACGACCCATCGGATCATCAAGTCCAACCTTTCCTGTCAAACACTAAACCATGTCCCTCAGCACCTCGTCCACCCATCCCTTAAACACCTCCAGGGAAGGTGACTCAACCACCTCCCTGGGCAGCCTGTTCCAGTGCCCAATGACCCTTTTCAAGAAAATTTTTTTCCTAATGTTCAGCCTGAACCTCCCCTGGTGGAGCTTGAGGCCGTTCCCTCTCGTCCTGTCCCTTGTCACTTGGGAGAAGAGGCCAGCACCCTCCTCTCCACAACTTCCTTTTAGGTGTTTTCCTTTCAGGGTGAACTACCCTGCACAGAGGTGTTTGTCTCGTTTGTGCATGTAGTGAGTTAGTGTGGAGTAGGCAGTGTGCTTGGAGCATGCAGCTGGCTTACCATACCTTGTCTGCCCCTGGGTGAGAGGAGGAGCACAAAGGGAGAGGGGAATGGGCTGGCAGACGCAGGGAGGTTAACAACATCTAAATCCTGGAACTTGGAGCCTGGCAGGTGGAAATAGCTAATAAAATAATACCTATAAAATAATTCATCATAGTGACCCAGCAATACAATTGATGGGTGCAGTGTTGTAAAGCATCCAGGGCCAGACATCCATTGAGAGTTGAGAGGGCTGACTGAATAGTTTTGCCTAGTAAGATGATGCATAGCCAAATAACACATAGTAGGCTTCTGCTATAATGCACTAGTGCATCCAGAGCTAGACCAAATCCATAGCCAAGAAATTTGCCAAAAGGTCTAATTCTGTGAGCAGTCAAAGCTGTTTGCCCCGAAGAAAAACTGATGGTGACCAGCACATCCCAGTCTCAGCCTAAATTGCTAATAAAAGGTGCTAATTCAGCAGTATCACAATGTGAATGGAAACCAAAATAGCTCTATTTCACCTACCCGTCCCTATGTACAGTACATCGAGTTTTTGATACTGTCCATCATATGTTGCAAAGAATGACTCATCCATTTCAGAGGAAAGCATCCAGATGTAACTAGAGAAATTTAATTATGGATTCTGTGTGTTGGTTCAAAAATATTTTTTTTTTCTCTAAGGGAAAAAAGATGTTGAGCAAATAATACTATATTTAGAACAGAACTAACTTACTAAAATTATAGCTGTACCAACAGATAAATAAACATAAACTAGTAGCATGAACCATTAATGAAAGATAAATTGTATGAAGGGAAATGACAAATGTTTATAGTTTTGGCAGGATTTAAAACAGGGCATGTCTCCTTATATACAGCAACTGTTTTAACAGCTGCTTTTTTTTTCCCCCCTCCCCTAAATTATTTCAGGTTTTTGAGTCATGATGCAAGAATCTGGGACTGAGACAAAAAGTAACGGTTCAGCCATTCAGAATGGAGCGAGCGGTGGCAACCATTTACTAGAGTGCAGCCTGCGGGAAGTGAGATCAAACGGCGAGACACCTTCAGTTGAAATTGGGACTGCAGATTTAGCACATCTTCAGCAACAGCAGGTACTGTAAGACATTTTACAAGTCTCCTACTTACAGAAAAAGCATGAAGCATTTAACTCCCCCCGCAACCCTTGATATTTGCCAGTCAGAGGATGCTTTTAGGACTTGCCTATGATATTCTCTGCTTTTTGGGGGTTTTTTTGGTTCGTTGGGCATTGCGGTCATTAATGTGAAGGAAAATGTTGGACTTTTCTTCCAGAGCTCTTTTTTAATCCTTCCCTGGAAACACCCAAAGATCAGGGCTTGCTTCTGTTGCCTGAATGTGTTGAGTCTGGTAGAAGTGATGGGGTGAACTTCTGTATACAAATAACTGGTTTCCAAAATATGCCACTGGGTGGAAAATACACTAGCATTAAGTCTTGGGATTGTAACAAATTTTAATACAACCTAGCAGCCTCTGTTGACAGATGTTTCCTGTTAGTGAGAAAGGCTGCAGAGGTATCTGCTGAGGCAAAACATCACAATAAATAAATAAACACATCCCGTGACAGTACTCTTCAATTTAGAAGAATTGGAACCAAAATGTGCATTTTGCCTTTGTGTTTTAGTTAGTGTATTTTCCAGGAAGTGACCAAGTTCACCAGTGTAAATTATCTGTGTAATACATTTTGTCTTTTTCTTTTCCCTGATAAAATTTTGAAACCCTCTGAGGAAATTTTACACTGAAGTGCTGGGCATGTATCATGAACATGTTTGGGAACAAAAGCTGCACCAGGGCCGTGGTGAATACACTTATGCCTTACCTTCACTTTCTCTAATGCAATAATCATTCTTAAAACCTTTTAAGTAAGCGATTGGCAGCTGGTTAAGACTCCCCTAAGTGAGCAGTGATCTTTTTAGCAGGTTGTTGCGGAGAAGAAAAAACCTGCAGTCAAAAATAAAGCAAGTCAAAGCTTATGGAGGAGCAGGGGACCCCATTTGCCGTCCTAAGACAGAAAGCTGCCATAATTAAACAAGTCAGAAAAATGGTTGATACTAATTGCATAGACTTTGGTTGTTTCAGTCATTTCCATCCTACAGGTTTTTGCTTGAAGTGAGAATACCATCAGTGAGAAAATCACAGCCATGCTGAATTCATTACTGCAGTAGTCACACAAAACCACGGATAAAATTTCAATAACTGCAGGCCACAGTTGAGTAAACAGTTGCACTGAAACTTAATTCCTGTTGACTTTTCCCTCATTCTTCGCCAGGGGCACATTCTGATTCGTAGTGCAAAGACAACAGGGGTTACAGCTTTGATTAATATAGGACAGTAGAAGAGGAGTGGAACAGTAAAATATGTTCAACACAAAGTCTTGTCTTAAAAAGGCTTCGTATCAAAATGAGTTAATTATGCTGCATTTTCCATAGGAGGTCTATGGAATTTTCCAGTGCTGTTTTGTGCAGAGAGGAATGGAGGGGGGTCATGCAAACATGTGCATGCCGTAGACCAGAATATCTGAGACCTCTGCTCCTACCACGCGTTACTAACCTTCACTGCTGGTGCCTTGTGCTAGGGCTTCTCTGTAGCCATCATGGGGCTCTTGCTGCCTTAGATAACATCGTAATCTTCCGTGCAATGGGATTGCATTGTTCAACAGCCACCCATTCGGTCAATTAAGGAGCGGCACCAATTCATTCCTATGTGGGTCCTTCAAGACATCCCCAAAGGGTACTCGGCACAGCTGAGTGCTGCCAGCCCCCCGGGAGCAGGGCACAGGGCTGGGGTCAGGACTGCCAGGCATGGGATTGCTTTCAAACAGTTCAGATTCTAACTTATAGTTTATTTATCCTCTGCCAGTACAATAAACATCATCGGGGAGCTTGCTTTTCTCCAAGTTCTTAAAAAGACCTTTATGTTCTGTGTTTGAATTCTGTTGTTAATTGGTTTTGATGACAAACTTCTCCATGGAGTTTATCTTTTAAAAAGCAAGTTGATTGCAAAGTTTAAAACCGTTTTTTTTTTTTAAAAAAAAGACCCGATAACAGCGAAAGGGTAATCAGAGCTAGCATAAAAATATCAATCTTTGTGTTTGGAAAATATTTTTAAATGCTGAAAAGAAGAAAAACCCGTTGTTTTCTGACAGCTAATGCAAGCATTTACAGATACACATACAACATGGAGCATAATGTTTAGATGTTTCTCCGTATACAACATATGCTCTCAGGTCACTTAACAGAATGCGTTCTACAAAATGCTTCTTCAATACAAATGAATGAGTTCTGAATTAAACAGCTATTTCTTTAGAGCATTTCATTCAAATCTTTTCTTTTTGCCACCTGGCACTTGTTTAGTCTGAAGAAAAAAAAAGCAGCAGCGGGTAGTTTGAGCTTTGCTGTTGTTATTTCTTGTGTATTCCTGTGATAAGCATGGCTGAGCGGTGAAACCTGGACCTAAAATGGCTTGGGTAAGGCATCAGTGGTGAATTTTGATTCACTTTTTTTTTTTTTTGTGAAATTTATGAGGACTAATAGCTTTGTTACTATGAGAAGGCAGAACAGAAATGCTTCAGATTTTTTAGGAAGTTTTAATGGGTTTACAAACTCATAAATATTTTATCATGGAAAAATATGGAGCACCACAGATGTTCGTATGTTTGAAGGAACAGTGTGCAGTGTGAGCGCTCTTATAGTAAGTGCAGGGAGGACTTGTAGGACAAGTTTTATGCTTTTCATGTCATTTTAGGGTAATTCTGTCATGCAAGAAATCAGAGAGTGATGCTAAATTAATTTAGCATTAGCGGTCGTGTAAAATGTACTGTTAAGCTGGGAGTAGCAAATGCGGGGACCAGTTCTGCTCTATATAATAAAACAAAATAGCTTCCATTGATGTTTATATTTGAAACCATGAAGTACTATACTTTTCAAAGCTAAAGAAATGCAAGTGACTTTTAAGGGAAAGCACATCTATAGGAGAGTGGGATAAAAGTGGAGATAGATGTAGGAGAAACCCTCCCCAGAATTAGACTGAAAGGGAAAGAAAACCCTTTCCTGCAGTATTTTGGCATGTGCTGAGGGTGAGGAAGGTTGCCTTCCTGCTGCTGCTGGCTCTGTAGGTGCTGGTGGTTGGCACCTCCCAGGAATGTCAGTCAGGATGAGGTGGATTTGGGCAGGGTAATGGTGACCTGCCTATAAAATCTGGAGTAGAAGTACAAATTGCCTGGGTCATTGGACTTCCTGAAGAGATCGTAAGGGGGTATCTGGCATGGAGTGAGGCAATGAGGCTTAGGAGCTTGTTGTCAAGGTGCCCATAGAGGCAGAACCAAGGGATGGGACAGGAAACTTGGGAATAGGATTGGCAGGGTCTGGCAAAATCTGTTGGCACTGAGGTGTCCTGGAAGGCAGCTGGGGGCTAAAAAACAGGTGTCAGAGTTACCCACAAGCTGAAAGTCAGGCTGGGCAAGGGAAATTCATAGAATTGTGGAATGATGTGGATTGGAAGGGACATTAAAGATAATCCAGTTCCAACCCCCCTGCCATGGGCAGGAACTCCACTGGATTGGGTTGCTCAAGGCCCCATCCAGCCTGGCCTTGAACTCTACCAGGGATGGGGCATCCACAACTTCTCTGGGCAACAACAACTTTTCAGACAGAAGGTATGTAATGATGGAGTGAGTCTTGCCTGCCAAGGAGTTAGAAATAAAGACTCATGGGGACAAACTGCCCTTTAATGTACATGATCACAGCTTCAGTGGTTTCTGACATCTGCTTAAACAGAAGGTTTGATGCTTCAGTCCTAGCCTGTTGTGTTTTTTCTTTCTTTAGCTTATAAAATAAATATTATTTATTGTGTTTTATTTTTGTCCTCGGGACCATTCATTAAAGTGTTCTTTATGTTATTAGCAAAGAAACAGGAAAATGAATTGAACAAAGGGAATGAATACAAAGTTGAATTGCGATATGTAGCAGCAAGACACCAAATGCTGTGTTGAGTGGTGGCAGAAATACAAACCTCTACACATCAATAGCAAGATCCACTTTGATACCGTAACTTCAAGTACTGCCCCACGAGTATAAAACTCAGTATCTTTTGTCTAATCCAGAATGCTTTTGAACTTTTAGGAGGTATGACTTTAATAGTAATTTGTTGACAGATTAGTTGCAGAGATTGCAAAGAGTTTATTTTGCAGAACTGGCAGGCTCGTATCAGTGTTCTCTTAAGGAAAAAAACACACATTGCTGTTTTGCAATTGCTTGCATTTATTGACAACCTGCGCTGAGCAGGCAGAATCAGAATGTTTGTATAATGTAAAACTATAGCTTGTCTGTTGGAGTATAGTGTACTTTTAGGTAGTGCATAGATTGCTTGATAATAAAGGTTACAAGGTGACTGTGTTTGTGACAAACTGGAATAGTGATGTAAATGCAAATGGAGGAAGTTTATATAAAGAATTGTAGGGAAGTTTCTTTTCTTCACTTTGTCTCTGAGCTGAGCTATGCTCTAATTATGAGGTGTCACTTCAAGCAATCTGTAGAGTTTAAGTAAATACTGGTTTTGCCGTGTGTCCACCAAGTAAGGAAAGAAGGGATTTTCTTCCTTGAAAAAAAAAAATTGATGGTTTTAAATATATGTAATTGCATCTGGGTTCGTACTTTTTACACTTTAATCCCACTGAATGTATACAGATGAAAAATAAAATTTTGTTCACTTGTAGGACATAAGAAGAATGTTTGATAGTTATAAGAAACGTAGTGCCTGTGCTCAAGTAAATGATTTCTTTGCAGCTGCTCTCACTGACTGCAGTTGGGGTGGTTGTGGTATTGATGTGAGGATGCCACAATTGGGCCCTTTGACAGGTTTTTTGAGAAATGTGGAGATGTGGAGCATTAGACTGAGGGAAGTGAGCTTCAGAGGGCATATGTGGTTTCTTCAGATTTTGTTCATGTGCAAAGATGAGGAAAATATACAAGAAATGGAGGGTTTGGTGTTTTGTTGAGAGGCTTCTGTAATCAGCTAGATAAAAAAAAGATTAGGCTAGAAAGTAATCTGAATGTATCATGGTGTAAATTAAAATATTGTGCTTTTTAGAAAAAAAAAAAAGTTGGGTGAGTTTCATCTTATTTCTAAAACCCATGGGGAGAGGCTACAAACTGCATTAGGAGTTTTATGGTCCCACTAATCACGATGTGGACTTATCTCTGTAGAACAAAACTGCTAAACCAGATCCAAGATAAAGTCTTTGTTTCATGTTGACATAACTGGGTTAGACCAAATTTGTTTGTTAGACTTTGAGGGAGCGTCCATGTTGAGTCATTTTGTCCAAAGAGACATAAAGCCTAATTATTAAACTGCTGTTGCTGTTGAAAGGGCCATTTGAAAATGTAGATTATACTCCATGTAAGCTGTTGGATTGTGTCTAGTTTTGTGTAGATGATGCTTACAACATGTTGACAAGATCCCTGCATTTGTAGGGCTTGTGCTATTTCATCACAGAAGGTGGTAAAAAAATGTTGTGCTCCCGGTAACTTTGTGTTTTTATCATTCAGACTTTTCCCCCAAGTTCTCCCATCTCCCAACATTGAACGGAAGGTGACATGATGTCTTTTTAGTCATTCAAATCTAATAACTTTTAATCTGAAGGTTAAGTAGTGAGATATAAACTAAGAGATGATAATATCAATTTTATGTTCACTGAAGGGCACAATATACCTCTTTCTAGTAGAGGGAAAATTGTGCGTAAAATGTCTTTTGCTTTTCAATGGAAAAGCTGTGGCTCTGAGAGCTTAGGAATAAAGCAGCACTGGAAAAATTAAATAAGTTTTAACATAGTCTGGCTACCTTGCCTGGATTTTAGAATCAATGATTTTTTTCCTTAATAATTCAAGTTTTAGATCTCTTGTCAATGAACCATGTTGAGAACATTCACGCAGCATTCTCTATCTTCACTATTACTAATGTCTTTGTTACAAGTACTTATTGACATCAACAAGCCTTAAATTTTCTTGAACTGTTGAAGGGTAAGGGGAAACTACCACTTTGTTGCACTTGCTGAGACTATTTTTTTTTTTTGCCTTGATTTTATTTTATTTTGCTTCTAAGGTCTTTGATAAATAACTACATAAATCTGAGTCCTAAAAGCACCTTGACATTGGCGCCTAGAGCTCTGCAGTTGTGAGTGCAGAGACAAGCATGTACATGCAGAAGCTGGGTCATTAGACATGTAATCACCTGGATTATGTGCACATCCAAATCCAGAAGCCCTCTTTAGGCTATGGATGTCTATTTCTGTATTTATTTTTTTTTACAATAGCTGCTTTTGCTTCTCCAGGTAAATTAATATCGTGCAGTAATCATTTAGGTTTATGTGGGCTCTTTGAAGAGGTGTAACTTCTGAAATATGTTTGCTGGTTTGTTTTTTAGCCTTGCATCTCATGTGAAAATTCAACAGTGGTTATTTTTGTAGGTGTGCACTCTCCCCTTATATTTACTTATGCTTACTCATAAGCAATAAAGTTATACATTCAGGAGTGCTGTTTAGGGAAACTCCGCAAAGGAATGCTTTAAAGCTGTTATCCAGTGTGTGTGTGTGTCTACGTGGCAAAAGAAGTTCAGTAGGCATCAGATGTAAATTAAAAATCTATTTAAAATGATTTATGTTATTCAAATTATTAGAGACTATTCCTCTTCCATTGATATTCATATTTTACAGGTTATCTAGTAAGTGGTGCAACCAAACCTGTGATATAGCAAACTGGTAGTATGCTTATGAAGGTGTAAAGCAGTCTTTAATTCACATGGAACTGTTCCTTGTTGGGGCTTTTAATGTCGCAAGATGCTTATGCGTGTGCCTAAATTTAAGTGTGTGAGTGGTCTTATTCAGGTCACTAGTGCATCTCATGCCTGTAAAACTAGGAATGTGCTTAAGTACCTTGCTAAATTAAGGCTTAAGTAATTTCACACTAGTAAGAGGTTGCATGAATTGCTGATATTTTAGAAGTAATTTAACTTTATTTGGAAACACACTGCATGTCGGGAGATTGTTCGGCTGTGCCTCAGCAGCAGAGTCGCAGTGGTTTTCACTAGCGTAGCTGTTGATTTCAGTGGAGTTTTGTCTGACTTAAATATTTTTAAATGAGAGCAAAATTAAATGCCATGGTTTCCTGTGTTGGGTTCTTTCTCCCGCGGAGCTCCATTGGGTATCACAGCAAGTGAGAAGAATATCAGCAGTCCTGTTGTAATTTGTAACAGTAATGTTGTAAATAATGATTGGGGTTTCAAGTAAAATGCAAAAGTCTCATGAATACACGTCATGAGTTTATTTAACTCTGTAACACCCCATTAATTAAAAATATTAACAGAAGGCATTGTTAGGAGGCTTAGTGTAAACAGTGACATTACATAATGACAGTTTTGAAGGATAAGTGTTGCTCGTTTTGCTGCTGCATTCTGCATTTTGTTAGCCATGCTTCCTGTGTTTTCCAAACATATGGTATTTGCAACGTGGTTTAAATGGTGCAAATATATCTCTATAAAACTATATATTGTGTCTGTAAAGTCAGTGTCATGTCTTAGACATTTCTGAAGCCCGGGGCAAGTGCCAGCTTTATTACAAGTTGGGCTTTTCAATTTATTTTTAATCATATTTTTTCTTTTAAGGGTTTTTCTTCCCCTCCCCGCCCTTGCCTACTGAAAGTAGGGCTGGTGAAGTGAAGGCTGGGCAGAGTTAGGCTATTTAATCCATCTGACAATGTGATGCAACACTCATCAGTGCAGTTCTCTTCTCCTCCCCCAGCCCTCACAGAAGTTCTTGTTCCCAGGCAAACTGAGGAGAAGGCTGCAAGAAACGGATATAATTTCTGATGTTCTGTGTGCTCACCTAGTCCTGGTTCTCCTTTACTGACCGTAAGGCTTAGGGATGGCAATGGTCGTAGACAGAAACAGCACCAGGCATAGAGGCGCATAGAAGGCAGTTGCATGCTTGGGGATGGGTCATTTTTGCTGGATAAAGAACTGTGCTTTTGACTTGGGGTGGCGTCTTCTTATCTAAGTAAATAAAATAAGCAAGTTTTTGGAAGGATTTTGTTCTTTTCTAGCAAGAGGCGTCATTATTAGGGGCACGACACAGATTTTTCAAATTTGGAGGTGCAGGATGAGGTCACAGCTTGCCTCTAGAATCTGAAGTAATCAGGATTTTATTTCAGATGAAACCTCTGGGGCTGATACACTACTTTTAGCTGGCATTACGCACTCACACTTTGCTGTTGCTTGCTTGGCCAAATATTTGTATATGGGTCCTTTTTTTTTTTTAAAAAAAAAGATTTGCCAAAGTTCAGGTGGATTTCAGGCTTTAACAAACTCTACCTGGAAATGCAATGTGGGAGAGGAGGGAGGAAATAAACTCGCCTGTTTCAATTAGCGTGATCACAAGCTTAAGGAATTTGGTTGCTGTTGATGTGCTCAAGTGAAGTTTTCCTAAAGTTCTCCTTGTTATTGATACCACTGATACCAGAAAGCCTCTGCCAGGAAAGAACTGCAACACTAGTGGCTTGTTGTAAGACCACTAGCTGTCTGACATTCATTCTTTTTCTCACTTTTCCAGTGATCTATGAGGTACGTGCTAAAATAAGGGGAGAGTCCCTAACTGTTCACAAGGGCTGTGTGGGCAGAGGATCTCCCCTAGTACCTTGTTGCATCCTTAACCAGCAGCAGCCCCACAACTTTGGGGATTTTGACAGCTCTCTTACATATGAAGCTGGGGAGCTTATGTTTTGAAACTGTCATTGTTTCTTACTTTTTGTTCCCTCATAACTGAGTGATTCATTGGAGGAGAATGGTCAGACAGGCATGGGGAAGGAGAAATGGAACTTGTTAGAAAGCAGTGGGGCCCAGCATCTTGCAGGAAAAAGAAAATAAAAAATAAAATGAGATGTCATTCTCCTTATGCATGGGAAAATATTTGTAGCACTCAAATCCTTCAGGTCCAGTCTTAGCAGTCTCCAGGAGACTTTTTCTGGCCTCTGCTTAAATAAGAATCGTGATGTAAAGATGAGCTCACCTAGGAAAAGCTTTGGTTTTGGGAGAGTGGGTGTACTTTATCTTCATGTTGTTGTATTGCATTGTGTACCTGCTGCTATACTATGTCAGTCCTCTTCTGCGAACTTGTAGGAAGGACAGACAGGTGTGTATGGAAAGCAACTGTTCTGGTTTTGTTGAAAAGTCTACAATGTTTTTGATGAAGAGGCTGATGGAGGCACTGCTCTGTCGGTCATTAATTTTATTCTCCATTATAGGTGAAGTGCAATGTTTTCATTTAGTATGTTATGTTCTGTTATGCAGTAAAAAATTCCCGCTGGGAATATGTCTTATATACAGAGCATGTTGGCATGGGTGAAGGAGTCTTGTCCGAGTGTGCATGCATGGGAGCTCTGGTTTTGCGGCAAGGATGCTCAGTGGCTGGAGGGAACCGTACGGTCGGTTACTGGGAAAAGTTGATCCTGATACTCGCTGGTAGTTGTAGGTGAAGTGCTTTCTGTAAGTTCACAGGGAGGGTTTGTTACAGATGAACCCTAATCCTGCCGTTTGCTGTGTGTTCATGTATTCAGAGTTCTCTCTGAGAAGGTGCGCTGGTTTCTTCACAGCTGTCATCCCAGACATGTTATTTGGGTTGTAGAAGCCTTGGTTTTTTCAGGGAAAACAGTCTACTTCATTGCCTTCCCATAGCAGTAATGCTATATTGCAGATCCGGACACAAAACCCTTCAAGTCAATAAACAACAAAAAGCAGACTTATCTTTTATAGCGTTCTTGAAACAAATATAAGGTTGTAACACTAAAGCAGGTTTTATTAAATCTAGGCATGAATCCATATTGAAGAAATAATCCACTGCTTCTTTTCAGCTTCTTGTCTTTTTAATTAGTGCAGGCAATGGGATTGTTAGCTTTTAAGATATGGTAAATATGAGCCTATTAATATTATTGAATGTAATACTCAACAAGATACAGGGAATGCTGGTAGCTGTAGCTACTTTATAGAGCAGCTAAAAGCAGGCTGTTTTCTGTTTGACAAGTCTTCCTTTATGACTGCTGGGGTGAAGCCCGTGATGGCAGCCTCTCCCCGAGTCCCTGGAGCAGCCATCCCGGAGGGCAGTGTGGGACCCCTTGTCCCATGGTCCCATCTGATAGGGTGGATCTGAGCCCCTTTTCACAACACAGCAAGTGTTTGGAGTTTTTTTTAAAAAACTCTGGACTCCTTCTTTTCTTTGAGAAATGAGTCACCAATTCCTCCAATTAATGCTTTTTGAAGTGTTTTCCTCTTGGTTCCAGTCTCTTAACTTGGGCAAGGACTGGATTATAAGGGTTTAGCAGTGATTAGCTCTGTTTACAGTTTGCTTTTTTTTTCTCTGAGAGGTATGGTGTTTGCTTTGCTAAGGGGTTTTGTTTTGCAGAGTTTCTGTTGACCACCTGCTTTTTTTTCCTGATTGATTACAAGGACAATTGCTAGGCATGATAAATAAAAGATATGGTCTTCCAAGGCTGCGTCACAAGGTCTGTATGTCAAAGATTCATAAACTGTGAGCAAGAATATGTGCTCCCTGGGGTTAAGGAACCACGTGCTGTGTTCACTTTTGGGGATCCATCCAAGGTCACCAAGAGCCCACAGTAGTAACTTCTCTACTGCTGGCTGATGGCTTCACTGGTCACTGTAGCCACATAGCAGAACAGGGCAGCCCACCAGCCCAGATTTACTTTCAGCTCCTCTCTAGTCTTACACAGACTTCTTTGAGGATTTTTGAAAAACAGACTTATTTTCCCCCAGTCTTTCTGTACAGACCAAAACCAGGAGTAAGTGTATCTTCTGACACTCCTGCGTCTGCCTGATCTGTGTCTCACCAGCCTATTGATGGAGATTTCACTCCTGCCCAACAGGATCCTCCAGTGCTTAACTCTGTTTGGAAGCTTTTCCCCAATGCCTGACCAAAATGCTTATGCTGCAGGTAAAACCTCTTCCCTCTTGTTCAATCTGTAGCAGACCTGAGAGCAGATTGTCTCCTTTCTTTTTGGGGCATCCTCATTTGTGTATTAATGCTGTTCTTATGATTATACCCTCGATCTTCTCAGAACTTAAGCAATTTTAGCTCTGTCCTTGTAAGTCCTGCTTTCCAGAGTTGTGGTCATTCTGGACACTGTCCTGTTTGGACTCTCTCCAGTCAGTCTTTGTTCATTATTGGAGCAGTGCTCCAATAAGATGATCCATCAGCTGGAGCAATCGGAGATAATGGATTTCCCAATGTATGTCTTGTAGGCAGTGCTCCTGTTTATGCATCTGACTGTGGTACATGTCATTTTTGCAACAGCATGACCCTGTTGACTCATACTCAACTTGTGATCCTCTGTAATCCTTAGGTCTTTATTTCCCCCTGAAGAAACACTACGTAATCTGTTGTCTTCTTTGCTGTATTTACAAAGTTCAAGTATTCCAGCTGATTTGTAGCATCTTATAATTTATCCTTAACAAATGCCATCCAGTTTTTACAGTTTCTCCACTTTCTCCTCCAATGTCTTTGCAGTCACTCCCATTGTAGAATCAATGCCCTTCGAGTTGTCTGTTCCTTCATCTGTGTTCTTCTTAAAAAGAGTTTTACTTCTTCGGCAGATGTTTGCTACCTTCAGCTCTGAGAATGACCCATGGATGCATATACCCAGTATACAGTCATCTTGTTAAGATAATGTTTTCCTAGTTTTCTTATGCAAATGTCCTCTGAGATACTGTCAGAAGTCTTCACAGTCAAAACACAGAACTTCAGGTTTTTCCTCTCTCCACAGACCTACTAACGGATATACCTTTTCGCCTTGATTTTAAGAGATTACTTGCATCTTGGACTGACCTGTCATCTGCACTTGATGTCCAAAACTGTATAGACATACTCATGTCATCTCCACTGGGCAGTACAGAGCCGTGGGAAGAGCAGCTAGCTAGCACCTGACTTCTTCCAGGCTCTTTACAGCTATTGCACCAATTAACCAAGCTAATGAAAACTGAGATTGTTGGAATCTTACTAACTACATAACTCAACCCAGCCAAACCTCAAACAGCTATAGCTAACATGTGTTCACAGAGGCTAAAGTAACACCCACAAAAAATACAAAATACCAAATCTCAGTTAACTGATTTTCCTAGTGGAAGCTCAATCTGCATTTGTATGAAAAGAATGCTCTAGGAGGGATACGCCCAAAGACCACTTGCAGTACTTCTTGTTCATGTGTCTTATTCTATTTCATCTGTTGGATCTTCATGATCTTAGCCTGAGGAAGTCTCTTTTCTGTTGTTTTCAGACCAGAATCTGGTCTCAGAAGCTGCTATCTTTACCACACATCATGTCTCTCCATCTCCAGCCTTGTATCAGATTGTCCTTGGAGCAAAAGATGAGCAAATGAATGTGTCTTCCAGTTTAATTACATATGTTAATGATAAATCTTTTGGAAAGACTCAGGCCACATGTTTGTGTGTAGGCTGCATCTCAGTCTGCATCCTGATCCCTGTCCTTCGTCAGTCTCTGAAATCTGAAGGCCAAACCAGAAGGTTTGTGTGTGTTAAGGAGAGCATGGGGTAGGGGTAGGGGTATGAAAACCCATTTTGTGTTTAATGCACAGCATCCATCTAGAACTCCCCAATAATAACAACTCTCATAGCTGTGCCTCTGTCGTTTGTAGGCCACTACTCCCATCTTTGCCAAGTCTCTGTCGTCCACAAGACAAGACATCTGCAGTACATTTGTTTAAAGCAGGGAGATGACAAGCATTGAAACAGATGTTGGAAAACAAAGCAGCAAAAGGCCTGTGCTAAGTGAATAGCCCATAGAGTCTGAGCTGTTTGATGGCTGATTACAGCGTGAGCCAACTGTTCGTTCAGAGCAGGCTGAACCCAGGAGATCCCTCTGGTAAGAGATGTACTTTGCCAACATGTGGTGCTCTCTTTGTCACCGTTCCGTTTCAGATGTACCTAGGGAAAACACAGGGACTAGCACTCTTGCTTATCCAGGCTGAATTGATTCCTAGTTATGAGTTGAACCATTGGAAGGCATCAAGAGCGTGTCTCGGCATCCAGCAGCCAGTATCACTCATTAGTTTGAATGAAAAGCCTGTATGCAGGCTTTATCAAAGCTGCCAAGAGTTTTATCATGATCAACATAAAACAATATTCCTTCTGAAACCTCTGCACCATATTGCCATATAAAAAGCAGCTAATGTCTAGTGATCCTTGGTATATGAAGCAATTCAGGTTTATCACAAGCTGGCATATTATGCTTTGACAGCAAAGAATCTCTTTTGTACCTGATCTCATGTTTCCTAAGACCAGCTTTTCACCTTCTCTGATCTTGTCTTTAGGAGATGATCTCCCCGTGCTGGGGAGATGTAGCTGGTGTTAAATGAACTCATGAAACCTGGGAGTATATACTCATTAGTAATCTTGGGAAAGATAGAAACTTGCCGAGTAAGGGAGTGGGACTCGGGCTCAGTTTGTTCTGTCCTGTGAACAGGAGATGGATGGAAAACTGGGCCCTACCAGGGAAAAAAATACCCCTTCATGTTCTGCAGCGTCTTGGGCTGGGACAGACCTCCAAGAGCAACAGGCATCTAGTGGGTAGAGCCACGGTGTCTGAACAGAGCTTTTCAGGATATCTCTGGCATCCTGTCCTGTAAGGCAACACTGTTTTTTTTACTGACACGGCAGCTACCAATTGAAGGATTCATCATCTTTCCTGGACAGGAGTGCCAATCTTTTCCTCTCTACCCCCTTGAAATATCCCTATTTAGGATCAGCAGAAGAAAAGCTGACCACTGGCTGGTGATGCTACTGAGGTCCCTTGAGGCCAGAGACACACAGGACAAAATGAAGCCCAGGGCTGTGCTAGAGGAAGTACCGAGATACTCTGGGAATACACCCCAGGACCTCTCTGTGTAGACGTTTGATTTGATTTGTGCTCCAAGCACCTGATCTAGTACTCACTGTATTTCTTTGTACAGCCAGCTGAGGTGGTGATTGCATTACAGTCGGGTCTCATTTGCATGACTTAGTTTACCTTCCATGAGGACACTAAGGATCCTAAATTCCAAGGACAAAAGGGCTGCCCCTTTCTCCAGGGTTAAGATGTGGTTAGCCCCTCTGCTTGGTGCTTTCCCAGAGCAGGAGGGGCTCCTGTGCCTGGTTGGCACTCATGGAGGGATCAGCAGCACGCCCTTCATGCTCACGTGGCATTGCTGATACTCCTTGTGCATCCAGAGATCACACCATCCGCTGCTACCTTAACTAAAGGAAAGGAGGATGGGGTTCTTCAGGCTGTCTGAGCTGCCTGCAGATTACTATCTCCTAATGAAAGATTGTTCAGCACAATCACATTTCCATTTGGTCCTGTTGGAGGGAAGGAAGGGTTATGTGCCTCTTCTTCTATTCCGCTTTTCTCCATCTGATTTTTTTCTTTCTCATGTTATGGACAGGCAGTAAGTGACAACCATGGAAATCATTACTACATCAGCCTGGTCTTTACAGGGACTTGAACCATTTACGAAAAGGATTTTATGAAAGGACTGGTTCCCACATGTCTGGCTGAAAAAAATCACTAGGCTGTGCTGAACCTCCTTATATCGTTATTGTTTGTCCAAAAGGATGAAAGGAAGAAAGATCCAATACACCTGGAAGGATGAAGAGAAGGATATCTCCTCTGTGCCTGCCCCACAGATTCCTTATGTGACCAGCCCCTACTAAGCCATTGATGGTACTGCAAGTTTTGGTGCCCAGACAGAGGAGCTGAGGGATTTCCCTTCTGCCCCAAAAGCCATTGCCGTCTTTGGAGCTGTCTGTGGGAGTTTTAATTTTCAGGAAATCTCCGCTTATTCCATAGTTTTGAGGTAGCAGCTGAGTCACTGCCAATCTCTGTGCAGTGCATCCTATCCAGGCTTTTCCACTCACTCTCTAGATGAGCTTTGGTCTTCAGGTCTCTGTGTTCTCATCATCTTGAAACAACACAGAAGTTGTGCAAGAGTTGATGTGTGCCAAGATTTTGAGTTGAACATAGAAGTGAAGGGAAGTTAGCTGCACAAGGATGCTTTTGGTCCTTAAAAAACAAAACAAAATGGATGTTTCCCCTAAATAAGGAGGGTTTAAAAAAAAAGGTTTGTTGTTATTTATTTAGAAGTGTGTTGTTCCCAGGTTTGCACTTACTGTTCCTGAAACTGGCTTTCTGTTACTTCCAGGTCATCATGCAGTGCTTGCTTTGGGCTCAGCCTGGTTTGGCTCTGCTCAGATTTCCCCAGAACCTGTTTTTTTCCTGCATTTGTGCAGAGCCATATCTGGGCAGCCCATGTGTGAGGCTGCTCCCACGGTGTCCCTGCCAAGAGGTGGCCCAGGGGACTCCCCACCAGAGCAGGGCCAGGACAAAGTTCTCTACCCACAGCCTAGGTGTGTACTTCTCCGGGTGTCCACCACCCATCAGGGTTCAGACACCTTTCTTCTTCCTAAACTGCCACAATTTAGGTAGCATGTGTGGATTTAGACACCAGAACTCCATAATCTGCGTTTTCAGATTAAACTGTCCGTGCTGTAGAAGTTCTATAGCCCTGAAGCGGCACTTGGTGGAACCAGCTGAAGGCAAAGGGAAGATGCTGGGGTTTGGCCACTGGGAGCTTAGGTTGTGTTCCTTCAGGTGAAGCAACAGGAGAAACATTTCTAAGTCTCTAGGGTGGTTATGTTCTTGGAGAAGGGTTTTCTGAGGTACAGGCAGATGCAGTTGAAATAGGTCAGCACTGTTATTCATGTGAAAAGTGTTTATTCAGGGTTTTAAAATGAAAAATGTGATGAGATTGTTATGCCAGGAAATATTAATAAATAATTGATCAATAGTGGAAAAGGACTTTTTATGTAAATAAACTTCAGTGTAATTAATAGTTCTGTGTTTCCAGTAGTGTGCATGCAAACGAAGCTGGGGATGCAATTAATGCGTCGGGGGCCTGAAGGACAGCTGCAGATAAGGGTTAAACAGTCTATTGGAGCTGAACTCATGAACCTGGTTAAACTGCTGGACTTGTTTGTTTCAATAAAACTTTTGTCTCTGCTGTGTACATACTTTATAGCATTCTATAAGAAACACTTAAAGTCAGGTTTTTAATATAATGGTAGCAAAGTATGAAGGACAGAGGAGGTAACAGAAGGCAGCTTGCTAATGCAAAAGCAGTGTACTGAAAGTCACTTTTATTTCTTATTTATAATCTACATGCACACTCTGGATAATAGATGACAACGCTCATTCAGTACTTTAACTTCAAAGCAGAGAGAAGGCATGGATGACAGAGCTGGGAGCTGGAACACAAAGGTACTAACAACAAGAGGAAAAATGCCTGTTTACTGGATTGCATTTGTTAGCACGCTGTCTTCAGATATTGTTCCCCCAGGAATAGTGAGAATATGTGCTGCACGAACAATGATTTAACATCTGAAAATGGTACTTAAAGAGTTTTCTGTCTGGTAGTAATGTGATGAAGGCTTCTGAATGGAACCTGGGGACTTCATTTCTTCTATTTATCTATATGTCTCCTTGGTTTTACTCAGCGGTAATTGCATATTTAACCCCTTAAATAGGTTTAACCCTCTCAGCACCAACTCATTTTTTATTTCATTTTTGGTGTCACATCTTCTTTTTGTAACACTACAGCTGTTCCACGTGCATTCTTACCAAAAAATCAGAAAGGCAGATTTTGGAGAAGTTGTGGCCAGGGAAATGCATTGAGAATAATACCAAGCTCCACCTCTCTTTCTCCCTTTTCCTCCTCTTCCTTTTTTAAGGAAACCAGTAGATAATGGCATCTAAGGAAAGTGTTTTAATGGGATTCAGTACAGCTGGGAGCCTTATAGCAGAGAATGAGAGAGTGAGCTGTAATGAGGGGGGAAGTTACGGATAGAGCAGTAAATCAACAGTAAAAATTTGCTGCTTACTTCAGCATTCTACTTCTTTGCATCTTTCTCAATTAGCACTTGTTCTGCAGGGCTTGCTTAATAGCTTATGTGAAACAAATATTAACATAAATTGTTTAATTATATCAAAATCTTGAATTCCTCCAAGACGAAAAATTGTTTTTAGCTAGGAATACATCTGCAATAAAACATCATCTAGTTAAAGTAAACGAGCTCTAAGGAAAGCCATAAGATTGTAGCTGAGCTACTTTTACAGTTTATTTTCATGGTATTTAAATTATGATACCAGTGGGTATTTTTAATTAGTGCCTCTTTAAAGTGTGCACTTGTCTACATAAGCCATTTTGGCAAATTTGACTCATTCATGCAGTGGTTGCTGTAAAAGAGGCCAGCACAGCCTGCAGGAATTGGAATTAAAAGTTTTCTGCAAGCTGTTGTCGACATGACCACATCTCATTAACTTAAAAAATGGAGATTATTTGCCTGAAAGCTTGATTTGACTAACAGTAATCAAATATTAGGCTCAGCAGAGAAGGAGGAGGAAAAACAGCTTCGCTGTTGTGATCTATATCCTTAAGTGTTGTGTGGTTCATTTTAAATAGCTATGTCATATTTCTGCTTTGACAAACATAACAGGGGAGAAAATAATAAGACACGGCGCTTTGTGAATAATCCAGGGTTAGTTTTATTTTCCAGTCTGACATGTTATTTACCAAGTTTACAAAAGGTAAATATAATTTCTCTGATGATTCTAACATTAAGAAGAATTAATTAACTGGAGTAGTTTCAAAGTTTAAGTACTGGAAATTGCATATATCTCATGATTATCTTTATCAACTGTGAAACAGGCATGAGCCTTAAATTTGTATCCTAGAATCATTTAACTGTTTTAATAAAATATGATGAGGTGGGTTGCAAAATTTTGCGTAAAATAAACCAAAATAGAGAACTGCCTTTGTAATCTTGTGAAGTCTTTTAATAGCTTGTTAAATGAAATAGCTTGGGGGGTGGGGTGGGGGGTGTGTGGGGAGAATCTACCTTTTGTGCAACAATTAATATACAGGAGAATGAAATTCAAAAATGCTTGTGCTTGAGAGAGTGGCATGGTCAAAATTTGGCACTATGTGGTTTTGTGTTTTCTTGTTAAGTGAAGGACAGTGTCATACCTAGATGGAAGCTGTGGCACACGTTATTAAAAAAAAAAGGGGGGGGGCAGTTAAACAAAAGAAGATAAAGTCTTGTGCCTTTTTATGTCTTTGAACTGAGAACATGTGCTGCATTTTACTAAAGGAACATGAGCCTTGAATGTAAGTAACTGGTTTTTGCATTAGGTACTCCCTGGAGGTAGCAGAAAAATATCATGTCCCTGCATGAAATGCGAATGTGAAATCTACCAGAAAGAAATATTTATGACCATTTTATGCTTGATTAGACTTGGATGACATCTGTTAGAAGACAGGGACTGGACAAAGAGAGAGACGCTCGGGGGCAAATGTTAACAGAGTTGTTTAGATGATGCTGGGGCAGGAGCGTCCATTTACTGCCAGGCAAAACATAGGAATTGTGTTAGCGAGAGTGCAGCTGACAGGAATTCGCTGTGATGGAGACACTGTAAACTGACGGGCTGAAATAGTAAAATGCAGCTGTTGATATTCGCCGCGCTGCCACAATTTATGGGCAGGTATCGCAGCTAAACACAGATAGTGTAACTTTCAGGGAGCAGATGCATTAACAAAGTTATATAAATGTGAGTCAGCTATAAAAAAGCGACATCTTCACTTTTTAAAGTTGTTATTCCACCAGGCTGCACAGAGAGTTGGAAGGACTTCCAAAAAAAAAAAAAAAAGGAGAAAGCTGGATTTTCTGGTTTTTTTTTAAGCTTCTGCAAAACATACTGCTCTGAAGCAATTGACCTGATTGTTTGCTTTCCCCTCCTTGCTTTGTTGCTGGTGCTTTTCCCCATCCTGAGGATCCTGCTGTCTTTGGACTGAACCCTGCTCCGTGGCTGTGGGGCAGGAGGGCTGGCAGCCAAGCCTCCCCGGGCAGTGCCAGCCCCAGCCCTCCCGGCTGGTGGGCATCCCTCACTCCCAAGTTTGACAACTCATCAATTGCTAGACTTTGTGTGTTTTCGACGTTAAAACTGTTGTTTACAAGCTCTGCAGAAGTGGCTTTTATGGCTGGAGGTACAAACATTCACTTCACTCTGGGTCTTTTCCCAGCTCTCTTTTCCTGTAAATTTTCTCTGTCTGGAATGCTTATGGGAAATGTTATTTTGTTTTTGTTTGCAACAGCTCTGTTGTTTTGATTTTGTCTGAGTGGTATGGAAAACAGTACGTCACTTGGAGTGGGTGTTTTGTCTATTGGCCATTTGGCTATTGCACATATATTTCTCATACTTATTACATGATGACAAGGGAACCCAAATGGCATAATTTTCCAGTTGAATTTTGCTTCCCAGTTTAATAATAGTGAAAGGAAAACAAAGTTAATAGATTTAGCAGTTTTGATACTGCTCGCATGCTGATAGATGCCTTTGGATTTTTTTCCCTGTGGATAAGGGTCTATTTAAACAAAGGTCAGATTAATGCATGTATCAGTTTCTATAATAAACTGCATAAGGATTATGTTACACATTTTGCATACAGTTGTGAAAAACTGTAATTCAAGTATCCAAGTCCATAAAAGAGTAATAAACAACTTCAATATCATCAATGTGATTAGTCTATGGCAGTTTTTACCCTGATTTTTCAGGCAGTCCATAACAGAAGAAGTAGCAGCAGATGCCTTTTAATTGAAAAATGATCTGAAATAAATTTTGCACTTGAAAAGAGAACACGGCATTCTCCATATAACTGTTTAGCTGGAGAGATTTGAATGTAAGATACACCGATTCTTGCGTAGTATTTACCATGTCGGGGAGAGAATATCAAAAGACTACAGAATGCAGCTTTAAGACTAGATAATTTTTATGTATAGTAGAGAAATATAAAATGGAAAGTATGATTAATTTTTCAATTTCTCTCTGCAGATATCTAATAATTGTGCCCATGGACTGCCAAAGGCTCCCATTAAAGATTTAAAATGCAAAGAAAGGTAGAATCAAAAAGATGGTATTTTGGATTAAATAATGTAAAATAACTGTAGGGCAATAGCAAAGTGAAAAGCTATTGGCAAAATAAAAGCACGGTGTCAACTCTCCTTGAGACCGACTTAAACAGTTACGCATTCACATGCGTCTTTTTGTAGCTGGCAGTTTTAAAAAAAAAATAAAAATACTTAAGTGTTGCTTAAGCCAGCTCTGACTTCAAAATACGTTTTCAGGCTTTCAGGTTTTGATGTGCTTGTTCACAACAGAGAGATGAAAAATACAGTGTGTGATCCTGTGTTATAAATATCTCCATAAATACAGTGGCAAGGATTGTAATCTGTTGTCCAACATTTAAGAATATTTTAACAAACTCCACAGCTTAACGTTTCTTTCATTAAGTACCGACAGATAAGAGTGATCAGAAGCATTTTGCAACAGCTGCTCGGGAATGTGCTATTTTTGTTAGCCACAGAAAAAGGGATGCTGCAGCCATAGTATATAGAGGCTGTCAGAAAGGTCCAGCTGGACTTTTCCTCCCTTTTCTGTACTGTCTTTATCACTTTGCTCAGTTCCACATAATAACATCTTCATCTGAGATTGCTGTGGCACAGGGGAACTGCATTTGTTGATCAAATTTGGCTGGATAACACTGTGATCTCGTATCCTGAAGTGCGGAGATGTGCCTGGAATACGTAAGCATAAAGCTGGCCCCTTGATTGATTGATTCTGCCTGTCACAGAACAAGATAACTGGATCAGTAAATACCCTGTGCACTTCAACTTCATCTACACAATCAAAAGTGAGGGCATCATGGGGCTGAAAAACACCGAGGCATGATGGGAATATCTACATTTCAGAATGATAGCCAGGAACTTGTGAAAAGCAAGGAAAAAAAGAAAAATTTTTTATTCGTTTTTTATCCCTGTATGTTAGTACACGAAGAGCAGTGAAAAGCACATTAATTTCTGTGTGTTTGCAGAGTGTCTGTCTCTCCGTGGATTTATTTCAGCTTCCCATCGGTGTAACGCTGCTGCTGTGGCTGGTGGTGCTAAGCCAGCATAAGGCAGGAGTAAAACAAATGAATCACAGTCCGGCTGTTTCAGGGAAAGCGTGTTACTTGGGGTCTCTTGTAGGAAGGTGGCATTTTATCAGATAAAGTGTAATTAAGTTATGCACCTAGCTGAGGCTATTTGCTACTTCTGTAACTCCTAGAACTGTTCTGCTGAACATCCCAAATTTGTACTACAGAATCCAGCTTTGTCCTGGGAATATAAATTGAATCCTAAATGAGAATTAAGAATGGAGGTGACAAAAAAAAAAGGGCTAAAGGTGACAAGTGGCAACATTTAAATTAAAAGGGCCATACTTTAATCCACAAAGTGGAATATGAGCAAAGCAGGCAGGATTCTCAGAGTTTTGCTGTGTATTTCAAGGGTTGCTTTTGGGCTAGAAAACCCTGCCAGTTTTAAGAAATTCTGAAGATTGGTGCTCCCCTTCAAACTATGACTATGTGCATCGAGTATTGCTGATAAAAGTCATTTGTCCATCTGTAGCCTGCCGTGTCGTTTCTCTTTCCGTGCTGCTCCTGCATTGCGCAGGTGGTTTGTCTGAATGGGATGAGGTGGCAGAACGAGAAGGAGATGCCTGTTCAGGTCACCTCCACCATGGCTTTAGGAATGGCACAATGTGGTTACCTGCCCCTTCTCCTTCTCGAGGAGATACTTTGCAAGCACAAGGTGTTAAAGCCATAATGAGCATTTACCAGGCAAAGCCTGTGTGATCCCATAGCTGACCATCTCACCTCCACACATGGGAACCACTGGGTAACTGAGTAAGAAAATGCCAGCACCGAAGCAAATCCTTAGGCTTAAGGCTGCAGGATTAGGCAATCCTGGGAGCAATTTATTAACAGTGCTTTTGCTTTTAACTGTTTTCACAATTTATTATGAGAATTACGTGTAGCATTTAATCTGGCATTTTTATTTAATGCTTCAATTGCCTAAGGCACAGATTAGCACAACTTTCTGTAAAGCACCTGTAGGATTTCTTCAGGCACCTCACAAGGCGTGGCGAGCTGGAGGGATCAGGAGCCCTTTTAGGGTAACTAAAGATCTGCTCCCCAGAGGAGCGTGTCTAGGGCCACACCATGCTATTGCCTAAATCAAAAATGCTTAAACAGAAAATGCTGCCAGTTTACTTGGAAAATTCATGGATTCTTCTGCATTTAGGACTGTTTATATCCAGCTATGGTTTCAATATATGTAGCACTCCTAAGTACCATACCATATTAAAAGGGTAAAATGGTTGTCTGTGGGCTCTTTAAATGATAATCTTGTCTCTGTGGATTTTCTCACATCCCATATATTGGAGAAGGTGGCGAACTGAACGACAGGGTATTTTGCATCTGCTTCCTTTCCTTATCTACATGGTGGGAAACGTTGACTGCTCATTCCTGAATATCATATGGACTTTACACTCCTCTGGGCGCAGCTTTAGAGCTTGGTTGGAGTACCATTACTTTACATTACTAGCATGATTTGCTGACTCTTTGAAAAGGAAAAACTGACAAATGGTATGAATGGCATTTTCCAACATTTCCTCGGGACAATTTGCATTTTTTCATCTAGCACCTACATTTTTATGGAGAGGTTGCTCTTCCTTTTGGAGTCGGTATGACTCAGTAGACATGGAAAAGTATGCTGTGTCTGTGCATCAAAATTGTTTTCCTGCTAGGGCACTTGCATGGCAGGTGGTTTTTGGAGAGAGAGTTTGCAGTTGTCTCCAAGGGTTACACGACTTGACCTTCCTTGTTCCGGTGGATTCCAGCTTTGAACAATTCCTTTCTAGGAATGAATTGGACACGGGTGAGTTACACTAGTCATGTATCTGTGAGGCTGCACATCTATAGTACTTTCTGATGAGATGCCCAGAGACACCAGGCACAGTTTTGCAGGCTAATGGCCACGGCTCTAGGGTAGGAGCTGGAGGAGGATGGTGGCAGCAGGTACACGGTGTGCTTGGATAGGTACCAGTGCTATTTGTCCACCATTTCAGAGAGCCACATGTGGTGCTTATAATATCATATCTGTATGCAAGGGAACTGCTGGAGAGGCGGCTGGGGCCGAGTGACGGGTGCTCCCTGCGTGAGCTGATGTTCAGCAGCACAGCGAGTGCTCGCCAGATGATCTGAGGTGCCGGAGAGCCTGTGCTCCCAATGAATGGTGAGCAGGAGCTGAAAGCTAGAAGTAAAATTCTGGGTTTTACTGGCAGGAAAAAATAGGAGAGAGAAGAGTTGAGTTGCATTCTTCTCATCCAGCAACTGCAGTTGTAGGGAAGGGATGAGAAGCGTCATCCTCTGTGCTATCCCCTGTAGAAATCAGAAGAGATATGGAAGATCAAGTGGATACCTGTGGGACAAGGTTACCAGAAAATGGTGTAAGGACTCCCTTCAGGTTGTGGTGTGTTGGCCTCTTCTCCCAAGTGACAGGGGACAGGACAAGAGGGAATGGCCTCAAGCTCCGCCAGGGGAGGTTTAGGCTGGACGTTAGGAAAAAATTCCTTACAGAAAGGGTCATTGGGCACTGGAACAGGCTGCCCAGGGAGGTGGTTGATTCACCTTCCCTGGAGGTGTTTAAGGCACGGGTGGACGAGGTTCTGAGGGATATGGTTTAGTGTTTGATAGGAACGGTTGGACTCGATGATCCGGTGGGTCTCTTCCAACCTGGTTATTCTGTGATTCTGTGTTAGGCCAGGAACACTCGGCATGATGGGACACATTGTGAAACTGTTTGATGTGCAGCCCTTGATGGCTTATCACACTCTTCACGTTCCTGTCACATTCTCTGATGCATGGCATTGGTGGAACAGACTCATTCAAACTATTGAATTTATTGGTTCAGAAATTAGCTGCAGCAAACAGGCAGCTGTAGGCTATTGCCTTGTTCCTCAAGAATGTAGCAAAACTGAAGGGGAGCTTTAAGCAAAGTCCAGCCATTTAACAATAAATGTGTTAAGTATCCACTAAAAATAATAAAAAAAATATAATATCTACAGAACAGTGGGATTTCAGACAGTTGGAATTGTTTTGTATAGAAAATTTATGGTAAGTGATTATTTTTAAATGTTGACCACTGCTATTAGGTATTTATGAGATTAGAAATGCAACAGAAGGCTAAAGGCAACCTGTAATACACCACAAGAGCCAAAGGTTGGCTCAAATTAGCCCATAACCACAGCTTAAAGAGGGTGTTTTTCTCCGTGTTAAATGCTGGAAACCATCTCACATCACTTCTCGGCGATCAAAAGCTTTGTGAAGGTGGCTGCTGTTACCCAGGTAGTGTTGTGGATGCAGAAATCAAATAACAAATCCAGGAATTAGAGGTGACCAGGATCCTTTCAAGAAAGTCTCCTGGGGATCAAGGCCCTTCCTTTCTGTTTTATGTACCTTTGTCCTCATTCTTCTCTTTTCCCTGGTCCTTCAGCTGGGTGGGGTGAGAAGAGTAATTTTTAGGCAGCGTTTGTGGGTTGTTTTTATGTGAGAAAACTCCTGAATTGGGCACAGTGAGGGAAGGTGGGGCAGGTTCACGGCTCTGAGGGTAATTCTGAACCCCTCCACCATGGGTCTTGTTTTCTTTGGCTGGAGCGTTTGACGAGGCTGACATATTTATGTACCGAGCTAGTATTTAGCTTGGAATTTTACACATATGAATGATGAACTAAACAGAACTCATTTATTTTTTTCCTTCCCTCTCTAGCTTTTCTTTTTTTCTCTTCTTTTTTCTTTTTTTGAAATGTGAGGTTACATATTACAGACAAGTCTCAGCATATTCACTCTGTGCTTGACCACCAGAATTAATAACTAGCCACATTCCTTGATGATTCTATAGGGATTGGAAGGTAGGCAGCTGAGTTTGCTATGCAAGAGAGTTAATAAAAATTTTCATTGCTGGAGGAAAGCTTATATACAGTAGTCTGTTTGTCCTGTATTTCAACCACCTGAGTCAGAGCCAAAAAAGCAATTGTCTACTACATATTTCAAACAGATGCTGAGGGGTAAAAGGAGTGACTAGAATTCACAGCAATAAAATGCTGGCTCTTTAAGTTCCCTTGAAGGAAGTGAACCCATAAAATTTTTGCTGCTGACTTGTTTGTCCAGTTCTTTGAAGTATTTAACATTAATTTAGTCTGCAAATCATTGCCACCTCAACTTTTCATTGATGTATCGAAGCCTGCTAAACACATAACCTTGGAGTGCACGAATAGAAAATGATTCCTTTAGCAGATACATTCATTGAGCCATTATCCATTGGAAAACTTCCTAGTGATGCTGATGATAGGACGTGCTATAGGTATTTGCAAAGGAAAACTTTTCAAATAAGTTTACTTTTTATGAATATTAATTTCACTTGCAATAGGTAAGGGTATTTTCAGTGGTGGTCTTCCTCCCGTGTCCTCCCCACTGCTCTTTTCTGTTAATAACACACATTGCTGTTCTGCAATGGAAACCAAGGTAGGAGGCCAGGACGGTTGTGTTTGATTGAGTAACGGACTGTGCAAAAGCTGTTAGAGGTTGTGGCTGTTCAGGAGTAGACGTGCCTGGCCCGTGCTCACCACTTAAGGCAGCAGGAACAGGATGAGATGACATAGTGACACAGGCTGGCGCACTGGTGGGCACCCTCGGTCCATCTGCAGGTCCATCCGTGAGCAGTTTGTGGCCTTCTGGAATATGCCTGAACTTTGTGAAAAACAGAGCGAATTGGTGTCAATCCCACTCATACCAGGCAAAGATGAAGGGAGCATTTCCCCCATCTCAGATGTTCAGTCTTCCAATCAGTCTTCAGGCTCAGACAGGCAGTGTCCACGAGGATCATTCTTGTTGCCTTTTTTCCAGAAAAACTGGAGATTCGTCAGGAAGTGCTGGATGCCTTGGCAAATGGCTGAGATCAGTTATTGCTATGGGATCCTGATCAACAGCCCCTTCCACCCGTTGTTTTTTATTCCCCTTTTGCCTTCTTCCCTCTAAATTAAAGTTTCTCCTGTCTCCTGGACGTTGTCCTGAGGTGATGCCCCAGCACTGAGGGCTCTGGCACAGCCGTGCCCTGCCTGTGGCGGTGCTGCTGGGACCCAGCGGTGGCACGAGCTGGGGACATCAGCTGTTAGGGGAAGTTTAAAAAACGCCATCAAGCTGAAGTTGGAAAAAAATATCAACATAGAGGGTGTCAATTGAAAACCAGCAGGGTGGGAAAGCTACTGTACTGTAGTGGGAATGCAGCAGCCTCAAGGCCTTTTAAATGATTGGTGACACAGTAGAAATATTGTTAAATTACCTTTTTTATTGGTTCTTGAGTCCTGTGTCTTAAAAGACTATTCTTTGGAAGAAGTCAAGAGAATCCTTATATTTGGTTTAGATATAAACCCGAGATGCAAAACGTGGATGTCAATTTGGATTATTTGGGGCTGGGGTTTTGGTGTAAGACCTGTCTCTCTTGGCTGGTGATGGTTTGGAGGACTTGTGCGCAGTGCTAACCTGCGGCACAGCGAGGCTTCAGCTGGCAGGAAGTTAGTATTGTGTCGTGTTTCCCTGTTGAGCAGGGAAACAGTGAAATGTTTCTGTAGAGGTGTCTTATGGTTGTTTAAAGATGAAAAGTAACATTTGTTTTGTTTTGTTTTCAACACCAAAAATTGAACACAAGGATTTACCTATTTGGAAGTCCACTGGTTATATTGATGAGAGGACCAGAAAGTGAGCTTAGTTATGTTTAGTAAGCAAGCAGAGAAAAGCTTTCTTGCCTCTAATTCTAAACATTCAATAGTTACCTGTTTGTAGTTCATTAATATTGTTTCCAGTGCTGAACTCTCCTCATCTCTGTCCTTCAGTTGTCCCACGTATAAAATCTGGGTGGTGGAAAAGAGACTTCCTAATTTTGTTGAAGAGCTTGAAGATCATTTCAGAGGGGTGCATATTGCTAGTACTTTGTAAGAGAACTTAGGACACAAGTTTAATAAAGAATCAAGGCTCTGGTGAAACACATATTTTAATTCAGACACCTCTGATGAAGACTTTCTCTGTAGCCTACGTAGTCCCATCCATTCAGTCCCAGCATGGACTTCCTTTGCTCAGGGCCCCATAGGTGAGCCATGAGAGCAAAATACACTATGGGGCCTCATTCCAAAACTTGGAGTGGGAAATTTTAAATGTCCGGCCTAATTTTTCATGACCGTAGAACAATAGCCAAGATTGTACTCTGGGTACAAGGGTGGCCACCAGGCTGACCCCATTAGCCTCCACGCAGGCAGCTTTGCCCTCTCTGTGGGCTGCAGTTTGGGCTGGGACTGAGTTGTGGCCCACGGTGGCTGTTTGCATTTCTCCTGTGTTGGGCAAGATCGTTGTGGTGATGAGTTCACGCCAAGAGGCAAGGGGTGAGCACGGCTGTTGCCCATAGAGCTGTGTTTTTCACCAGCCTGCTGGGGAGCAGCTGCAGGCGGATGAACCCATTAGGAATAGTGGTGATGCTGAATGGGGAGAGAGGATTTCTGAATCTGAAAAGGGCTGTTTATGTATCAAAAATCCATTTCAATGTTACAAACCTTAAGAAAGCAGCCCCTCTGCCTCCTCTTTGCACTGTGCAGCAGCAAGCATCCAGTTTGGCTCTCCAGTAACAGCAGCAGCTCAATATGGATTTTGTAGCACTTGGGAGGAATAGGGAAAATTTTGAACACACCTCAATTGGCTAACAAATTTCAGCATTTTACAATTGTGTGCTAACTCCTAAGCAGCAGGCTGGCATCTACAGAGTGTTGAAAAATGCTGTGAATTGGTAATTATGAATTACAGCAGGAGATCAGTTCGGCTTAGTGTTTCCAAAACCTCAGAGATCAAAAGGTGCCAGTGAGAAAGATAAAGTATTGAGTGGCAGCAAATAGGCCAGGCTGCCTGAAACATAGTTTCACTGTCTAGTTTGAGGAAAAAAGTCTTGTTGCTGAATTATGTTGTGGGGAGGATAGAATGTGGATAACATTTCTGTTGAGGCATGGACTTCTCCCAGGAGAAATAACGAGGATGTGAAACAGTTGCTGAGGTGCTTTTAGGTTTTTATATTTTTGTCTGGTTTATCTCCTAGTTTGCCTGATAGAGCAGTAATTGAAGTAAGAAAAGCAGGATGAAGTGAGATGGCAGGCTGGACAACGGTGTATTTTTTCTTAATTTTCTATCAAATGCACAGAAATACAACTTTAATTTTTTTTTAAATTTTATTTTTAAGCTCTGAAAGTATGTATTTCCCTTTTTTGAACACACTTCTTTTCAGCTGTCATTTCCAGGAAATGGCACTGTTAAACGATGTGTATATGTGTCACGTTTCAGCCCAGTCCAGGGAGGTGGCATGGGGGGGTTCAGATCAACCCTGCTCACTTCTGCTGGAGATGGAGCTGCATCCTCCACCCCTGTGCTTTTGTGCTTGGACCTGTAGGTGCTGTACAGTGGTGAGGAGCTGGAGTTGTCTCCCAGGTGGGTAGCTCCCGGGCTTTTAAGAGCATCAGTAGATAAAGATTGAGATTTTGAAGCAATGGATATAAAGGACTTGTGAGCATGCATGGTGCCTAGGCGTCACCTCTAGCTGCTCGAAGTGTCCCAAGAAGAGTGAAGTTAATCAGTAGTAGAAATGGTTTAATTCTAAGACAACAAAAATCTCCTTTGCTTTTGCCGAGGCTTATCCAAGGAGGAGGGCAGTCTTTGCTGGAAGGCAGCCTGTCTGTCCAGGGCGTTTCTAGTGAAAAATGAAGAGATTTTTTTTCACCACTTTCAAAATCCTTTCACCAATTCCCCAGATCATTGGCAAAATAAGGGTAGTGGCAGATTCCTTATAACTCTCTTTCCCTTCTGCATCAATTATCTGTCTTTGCGAGACAGAGCTTTGAGTCAGCTCTCCTTCATTTCTCTCTTCTGGTTGCTCCCAAGGGAGACAGTCTCTTGGTAATAGGAGCTACATCAGTTCAGAGAAGAATACAGTTTTGTTCCCTTCTCAAATGACATATGACTATCAGGCATCTCATGAGTTCTCTGAGTGGGCACATGAATTGAACCTTTTAGGAGTCACGGTGATTAATGGCCTGATGGGTTGGAAGCAGACGCTCATTACAGGTCTCAGGGATCTGCCTGGTAGAATTAAATAGCTGCCATGTTAGCAATGCCCTTTTACCCTTCTGAGCTCTCCTAGAAACGTCACCAGCACCACATGAAAAAGGAAACAAAGTTTGCCACAGGGTGGGTTAGGGGCTTTTTTTTAACTTTTGTTTTCGTTGCCTGTGTGTTGTTGTGTGGTTTTTCTACAGCACAAGCAAAAGAGATGTTTTAGTTAGACCTGGTAGGATTGTTTCTTGCCTTACATGAAGCTTGCTATGAAGGATCATGGACCCACTGGCATGGCTACGGTCCTTGGGTCTTAACCTGGCTTCTGACAAGGAGTCTGTAATGCTGCCGGTGTCCGTGGAATGGGCTGGATCCCAGTGCCAATGTCAAGTGGGGATTTTTTCCTAATATGGACAGTAGTCCACAAAGAACTGGATGGAGTCCATCAAACTAACGTTGCCAACAGCTAGTAGAAAGTTTGACTATGCTCTGGTTGGACCAGCCCTGGTTTAGAGGCTAGAAAGTAAAAGGCTTTTTTGCTCCATTACTTGGCATTATGTGTCCAAGCAATAATGTACTAAAAGCACAAAGCCTGGCATTCTGACAGGAGGTGAAGCGTGTTCACCAGTTCACCGTGCAGGCAGCTGTACAGTCATGGCTTTTGCCAGAGGAGGCTTTTTTTGTTTTGCTTTGCTTTGTTTTGTTTTCCCCCAAAGAAAGCTCAGAGCATGATGGAAGCAGGTGCTGGCACACTTCTCCATACCCTCTCCCTTTCTAAATTTTTGGGACACATGCCCCCTTTACCTTCTGGCCTAATGCTGATGAAGTGCAAGTGTTTCTGGTCACAAAACTTCCACTTGTCTTAATTTCGGCAATGTGAGATTTGTGTATATATATTTTTATCTGAGTATTCAACCACTGCTTTAAACTGGCAGTGACAGCTGATTCCTGGTCAGCAGTAAGTGCTAGGTTTGTTTCTAAGGAAAATATCGTCAGGCAAGGAAGGGAGGTTGTTGGTTTGTGCTTTTTTTTAAAAGTCTTGATGTTCTGCATTAGACATAGACTGTTTTTAAACATCAGCATGTGTTCTTTTTCTTTGATGTTTTTCATGAAGAGGATTCTGCCTCCCACTTTAACGGAAGTCCCATGTTCCTTTTGTGTTGTTTTATGCTGCTAATGATGTTGCTTACTCGAATAAATAGGTATGTATGTGTACATTTAAAATGCAACATTCCCCTTCAACACAGCACTGAAACATAACAGAACCGATCTTCTTTAGTGATCTCCTGTGCCGGAATTTTCCTGTTTTGAAATTAAAATGGATTCTCCTTATCTTCTCATAGCCCCTTTGATCCATTGCCTGTGGGTGTATGGTGGCACTAACGACAGAGGATGGGGAAGCTTCAGCTTTGCATGGCATCATTAGCTCCAGAGCATTAGCAGCATCACTGTGAGGAATAGCTGTGCTCCTCGTATGCCAGGAGAGCAGCCTGCTTCCCTACACAGCCCCTGCGCTCAGTGCCAGGCAGGATGCTCCCTGGGAGCGTCCTGTGCACATACCAGGCATTTCTACAATTCTCTTCCCTTTTCCCAGAGACCTTTTGGCATCTTGGCAGTGGAAGCTTGCTAGGTGTTTCTTCTAGCAATACCTGTTTTCCAGACATTGCTGATCTTTTCCTTCCTTCAGGTAGCACAGAGCTCCAAGGACTAAACTTGGAGAACTGACCTGTGTTTCTCTGAGTAAGTAGCCTGTACCCGTGCTGAGAGTTTGCATGTGTTTGGTTTTCCCAGCTATTCATTCAGTCCAAAGTATGTCATTTGTAGCTGGTCTCAAGTACTGAACTCTATAGCTTGAACCTTTCTGCCAGGACTCTGCACGCAAATACTGTCAAAACTGTTCTCACTGATGAGTCAGTTCCATTTTTTCTTCCTTTTTTTTTTTTTTTGAAATGACGAATATGCAGCAAGTGTACCCATTAGAGTGTACAGGGGGATGGCATGGAAATGAGGATACACATGTGCATGTATCAGATGCTGAAGAGCAGCGTTCTTGTTATAAATATAGCTCAGCTGTGTTCCTTCTTACATTTCAGTTTTATAATCCGTTCCAGAAGATTTGGACAAAAATACTGTAGTGTAAGAGAGCATTAGTTTCTGGGTTCTTCAAATAATAATTCTTAGTAAGGAAACTCGTAAATAAACCTTTAAAGATGTGCAAGATGACATCTTCCCTAGTCCTAAGAATTGGACTTGGAGTGTAGATTTATGAAAGGTAAAATAAACAAGTAGAAGCAGGAGCAGAAATGTTCGTTTTATTTTTTTAGTTTATTGCTAAAACATATGAATTGTCCCTTTTTTGTTTGTTTTATTGGTGTGATTATAAATGATCTATCTTTACGTGTATACCTAGTGGGCACACTGTGATTAAATGTTTGCTTTGAATGTGTGTCCAGCGCATTAACTTTTCAAAGTGGAAAGTTGTTAAATTCATTTTTATACAAGAGAGGCAAAAAAAAAAAAAGGAGGGGGTGCGGGGAGATTGTTAAATGTATGGAAACCCTTATTGGCTGAATTATATAACTGAATTCATTCAACACGCTTGGTGTATCTTGTTCTCCTTTCAGTATTGCCACTCTGTTCGTCGCCCCTTTTAGTGCTCTAGGCATATGGTATGCAGTACATCCAGGGAAGTGTCAACAATATGGCATATGTTATACATACTGATCTTGATACACCGTAGAAAATAATGGGCCTAACTTTAAAAGGCACGGTGCTAAGAATAGAGTGTGCTGCAACATGCAGACAGTGAATCCGCCATGAATGTCATGTTTGAAGACAAAAAGAGCTGTATTTTTCATTACTCTTGTGGCTTGGTTTGTATTTTGGCATTGCTGCAATTGAAAAGTATTACGGTCAGCTGGGTACAGGCTGGATCTTCACCTGCCTGGTGCTCGCACCGTGGGCTCTGCAGAGACTCGGGGTTGGCTTCGACAGGGAGCGTGGCAGGGTGGATGTGGAGGAGGGGGCAGGCAGGGAGCTGTGGGACTTGCCCACCCGAGGCTCCGATGCTCAGGGCTGCCCGTGAGAGCCAGGGTGGGACAGATAGGGATGTGTCCTACCATCACCCGGCCATGGGAAGAAGGATAGGGATGGAGGATGTCCTGATGCGTTTCCAGGAGTCATTAGAGGGTCGCATTAGCTCACCACTTAGCTCTGTCTCTGTGCTGTAAATGAGCCTGCACAAGCAGATTGCTGCGCTTACATTAAAACCACAGTGGTGGAAATGAGTCTTTCCAAAGACTCTTCCAAAGATCTGCCCATTAGGATCTGACTGTGAGATCAGGGCTGTCATCTGGACTCACAGCAGTAAAATGGAGACGAAATGTTCTGTTTCTCATTTCTGGATCCTGGACTTACTCAGCTCCCCATTTCGCTGTGAATCTTTCCTCCACAGAAACATTCATTTCTAAATTAGAAAAAATTTAAACAGAGGGTCCTTTGAAATGCTCAGACTGAAAATTATTCCAGGGAGTCTCACCTTTTAAAGAAATGATTCACACCGTATTATAGGTGTATGCCTGTGTGTATGACTGCATTGTGTTTATTGTGCTGCACTGGCCTGGCTCGGAAGCTGTAACATCTGAAGTGCAGAGAAGCGGTGAGCGGAGACAGAAATCTCTTCTTTCCAACAAAGACCAAATATTTGTCCGTTATCTCTATGGCTGTTTTAACGATTCCTCATATTCACAGAACCGTGCAGATCACCGCATGGATAAAATAGAACAACAAAATATTTATTTTTAATCTTTGTTGAATGCTGAACGTTTTGTGCATGTTTATGAGGGTTAAACATTAATAGCAGATGTTGTTAATGAATAGAAGGCTTGAGCCAGCTTCTGAGACCTTTTAGTTAGTACATGAATTTTCTGGTTGATGACAATACTTGTAACATGCCTAATTATGAAGTAGTATTCTAATCAAGCCTTGAATAACTGAAGAATTTCCCCTCCTCTTTTGCGGTTATTTCAGTGGCACACACACAGATCGCTTCAGTGCCTGTGCTTATTCTTAGTGATTTTTCTTTTCTTAGAACATTCATTGAGGTTTTTCCCCCAAGAAGCACATCTATTTACGCCAAATGTCACTGCAGAAATGTGCGTGCACATGCACAGACGGCTCAGCGTGCACGGCGTGTGTGTCCCTCCATCCCAACCCCACCAGCTGAAGTGGTGCCAGCCCCTGAAGTTGTTGTCCCAGTTTGTCACACTTTCAGGTGAAGTACGTGGAAGTGATTATAGGTAATAAATATCTTTTTTTTTTAACTTATTGCAGAGGCAGTTTTCCCCCTGTTAATGAAGGTAATTTGACTTGGTTGAAGGATTGCAGTTCTTAAGAATTAATGCAGCAATCCAATTCAAAGATTTAAAGAGATCTAAGATTTTTCACAGGTCGTGTGCTAGTGAATGTGCTCCTATCACATAGCAGCTAATGGACTTGAACAACAGTCTGTCATTTACTGTTACCTCAGTGTATAGCAGCTTTGCCCTTGATAGCAAGTATACTTTCCCAGCAGTGCAGGTTATTTTGTAGTGTGGTATATTTGTAACACTTTTAAGAGACAGTATCCTATTTCTAACAGCCCTAATTACTGTATAAAGTGAGGTTACCTTTCTGGCTTTCTTAATTACGTGTTTGGATCCTAATCTGCACATCCCTAAAAGTATTTCATGCTCTAAGAGCCGACTCTTCATTTTTTTCACATGTATCTCAATGTATACACATATATAAAATAATTTCTGTATTGCGTTTTCTATGTACCAGTGCACAAAGGTTAATTACGTATAATTATGGAACTGTTTGGCACTAGTCTCCATAAGGTCCCACTATTTTTAGGGATGCATTATGTTTTGTAATGACTTATTTGTAAATGCTGCTGAAAATGCTCTAATTTCTTGATCCTATTATGTTCCTGGATATTAAAAATCCTATTTTAAGGTAATTAGAAGGATTCTCTTCTATTTAAATGTGTGTTCTCTAGACAGTGTCACTCTATACTCTGCACACAAGAACCTTTGTTCCTTAATTAGAAAAAGGACTAGAGCTCATTAATTGTGGGTACAAAGTGATGTCTGCCCCAATGGAGAAGCAATAATACACTTTAACTAATGATTGATCCTACATTTTAAGGCTTATACTATTTTGTACTGATAGTGATAAATAAGCAACATATAATGCAGGTTGCAAAGCCTCATGTTAAGGTTTTTATTGAAAGATCTCTTTTTGCAAGGATAAACCTACGTCGGGCATAATAAATAACGGATGGATGGTACATACAGAGCATCTGCCATTTAGAAAAGTCAGCATTTGTCAACAGTCACACCATAGTGATAGCTGAGATACTGTAGTTAACTCCACCCTATACTTTAGAAAATGAAATAATTGTGTTAGCTGTGCAGTCAAAAGCAGTTTGGATCTTGGCCTTACAGAGCTATTATTGTGATGAAAAGGATATTTTAATTACTGCTTGCAAACAGGATGAGTTATAAATGTTTGAGTGTTTGCAAGGTGTTGTTTTGGAGGATGGAGAGAAGTGTACTTTGGCCTCTGAATTTTACCTTCTCCCTGCAAGGGACACTGCTTGGGAAGTTGAACCCAACACGCTTTACCAAAGGCTTGTGTTTATCTGATGGCCAGAGAGCAGAGGTGGTCCGAGATGTGCACCACACATTGCCTGAAGGCAGGGCAAGCTCGCAGCGAAAGCCGTTCCTAAAAATCAAGAGTATCTTGTCGCTGAGCTTGATGGTCCCACTTTCAGGGTGGGATGCTGAGACCGTGTCTTTCTGGGTTTGGAGTTTCAGTCTTCTGTCATCTGAAGCTTTCCAAAAGTCGGGGATGGGGAGGGCATCTCAGTGGGATGTATATCGTTCAAGGGTGATGCCTCTTGGGTTCCCCAGCCTGTGTCTCCATCTCCTCCCCAAACCTACCAGTGCCTGCTTCTCTCCTTGTCCCGGCTTCAGAAAGAGAAAACCAGTCCGATTTTTCTAACCGTAATGAAAATCTGTGTTAACAAGGCAAAGTGTTTTCTATGTGAAGAATAGGAAAGTTGGAAGATGGAGTCATTAGACTTGTATTTCCTAGTAGTTTAACAAATCAAAATGGTGAATGTTAGAATGGGGTATGTATTTCACTCAGAGTGTATTGGCACTGAAAGAACCCCAGGAAATTGGGGGAGGTTCTTGGTATCCTTCTCTGCTGTATTCCTCTTGGTGGGAAAGAAAAATAGTTTTTAAAAGATAAAAAACCTTTTCTTCAATTGACTATGCAAAAATCTTATTGCAGTATTTATTCCAAACCTGCACACATAATGTTCAGTCAAGGAGAAAACAGCAAAAAACAGTTGTTGATGGACTTAGCAGAGAACTGGATTAAATAAGCATTAGTCTACTGAAGCTGATTACAGGAATATGAAAATGCAGTATCTTAATGGTACATATTTTCATGTGGCAGCTCAGTTGCCTTTCATTTTGCAGCTAATATGTCTATTCTTATGAGTCATTTACTTCTTTAATTACCTTTTGCAGGCAAGGCACCATGGTATATTAATGTGAATGATTTTTACTGCCAGTTTATCATACAATGCCCCAGAAGTTGAAAGGCGTAATTGACTTGGAAGAGCAGCTCATGAAGGAAACAATATTTAGTTGACAGTTTTCCTTGTACTCTCTGTTGACGTTTATGAGTTTACACTATGCTAAAGGAGTAATAAACACAATTTTCTTTCAATAACAGGAAAGAGTAGCTTTTAAAATACATTTGTGGAAAACAGATTCGTTCATTTCTTGAATAATATAAAATAATGCGTTTCCAGTGATGAGATGTATATAAGATTGTCAATTGAATTAAACCTCGGAAGGTGCATTTATAACCTGCCTTAGAGCGTTAAAAGATATTAGGGTGCATATGAATTGAATCAATTTAATGAATATTTAAATTATACACAGATTTGGATAAATCATATTCAGATCTGTGTGCTAGATTATTTGGCGGCCTTCTCTTGCTGTCAAGCGCAGAAGTTTGAAGTGGGAATTTGAGGTACGGAAGCTCTGTTTCTGGAGATGGAAAAACACTCATCGGGAAGCTCTTGGTACACCCAGATTGGGGGATTATTGCCAAAACTTTCTATAACTTCCTTGAGGCCACAGGCTTGAGGAAGGTGTAAAATCAGCTTTGCCATCCGTCAAAGTCCGTTTTCGTCTAAAATGCTACTTTTATTGAAATGACCTTGTCAAATCGCACATTCTTTTTTTCCAAGCATCCCCAGGACTGCGCCCAGGTATGATTAATCATCCCATCCCGCTTTAATTAATTTAAAGGCGCTCCTGCCCAGGGTGGGAGTGGGAAGCGGGCTGGTGAGACGAGCCCTTCCCCGCTCGGTTTGCAGAGAGTTAAACTTTTCACAGTTTTCCCCGATTGTTTGCAGTTCAGCCCTCTGCAACATAATGAAAGTTTTCTAGCCATCTGTTGTTAAGCTGGCGGTGAGCAAGGCCAGTATATCCAAACAAAGTGCTGGCCTGCTGTAAACTGAACCTGTCAGTTTAGCATAGCTGGGCTGACCTCCCCGCGGCGCAGGGCAGCCGGCGGTACCAGGCACTGGCTGCCTGCTCCGCTTCCAGGGGAACTACTTGGGGGGACCATGTTTACTTTTTCCACCTAGCGTTCCTCCCGCAGGCTTGAACTAGTTTATACTAAATCTTTAAATTGACACTGTTTTTTTTCTATTCTCAACTTTTTCTTATTTTTTTTTTCGCTCTCTTTTGGTAAAAAAAAAAAATAATCCATTATAACTTCACCGTTTCTGGAATCTGAGCTTTTTGGAGGTGATGAGGGGAACACATGGGACAACAACTCTGCATACGTGTATGCCAGTGAGATTGTCTCTCAACAGAAAGAGGCATGCTCCCGAGTATCCCAGCTTGCTTTCTGTCTTCTATTGTTCCCTTTGTTCTGTATTATTTAAGATCAGTTACTCATTTGCTTCTGAGGATTGGGAATAAGAGGCAAGGTAGAGCAGAGCAAGCAGCATCTATTGTCTTCCTGCAAACCACAGTTGCATCCAGAAGGGGCTGGAGCAGCCTTCCTCTTTCTTCTACCAGCGGTGGGTGATATTTTCAGCATAAAGCACAAGAGAATTTGAAACTTTCTGAACAAGATCGCAAAGAGCAGGCTGGAAATGCCCTTTCCTTGCCAGGCTGTGGGTTTGGAGGTTGTTTGCCGTTTTCTTGGGCATTAAATACATGCTTGTTTGGCCCCTCTTCTCTACCTCTGTGCATTTGTGCTTTTTCCAGTCTTGTTCCTCAGATTGCCTTCCCTTTTTCCTTCCTACATCAATGCTACTTTATGTATTCCTTTTTGTCTGGTAGGTAATACATTAATTTTTCCTAATATTCACCCAGTGCAGTTTTAAGCTTGGCCACAAAACTCGAAGCACCTGTGCCAGGAAAGTGAGTGTTAGGTATTGCCTGCTTTCAGTGTTTGTTTTTTGGACTATCCTTACGGTAAGTGTCTTTATGCTACTGCTACTGCCAAAATCACCGTTTCTGCTTTGTTTTCCATGCTTGTTCTATACCTGCCTGCCGGTCTTTGGCTGGTTTCAAATGTTTTACTTACCTCATGATTCTTGGAAGGCGGGCCTGGTTCTCAGTGACCCCAAACGCTGCAGTTCTCGGTCAGGAGGAGTTTTGCCTCAGGAAGAGCTGCTGAATTTGTGCCATGCGCGAAACCAAGCTGAGCCTTTGAAAAAGCACATTGCAATTAGTCTGTATCTTCACAGTGTACAGCAAATATATTCGAAGCTCTGGAAAGCAGGAAAAGTCGTGAAAAGTTGTATCTGGTCTTCTCAGAAGATCCCAGCGAAGGCTTGTGCCAATCCCAGCCGCAGGGTGGGAGTGCCCAGGTGAGGGAATGCAGGGATGCACTGGGAAAGGTGTTTCAGGTTACATCCCCTCCCATGTGTTTTTGGGGGCAAAAGGAGTACGACAGAGGTGGAAAACACTCAATTTTAAATTAAAATGTCTGCACTTTAATAGGAAACCTCATCCCATGTCTGATCTGTTTGTAAGGTGACTGACACATAAAGTGCTTTTTGTTTTAAGGTGGAGGGAAATGCATTCAGGATAAAGTTTCTGGTATAAATGTCAGGTGCAATGCAGTGCACGCTCACTCAAAAAGTCAAGCAGATAACCTTGGCATTTAGGGGCATTGCCCTGTATAAAATTAAATTGTATTTTGTTTTTAAAAAAGAGGACTACATTAGGAGGTCACCTATTAGCTATGTTTTTGCTAGCTGTCTGAAACTCAGCTCTACTGTCTATTAAACTCAAACCACTATGTAAACATTCCTGTGTTGTTCCTGGTCTCTACAATGGCCAAGGGGATCGGGTTTCACCTGCCTGCACATCTTCAAGCAATTAAAGCAATTAGCTTGAAGCCATTTCACATTCAAGGTCTACTGTGACATTCAAGTCCAGAAGAAGTCTAGGGGAAAAGAACTGACTATAGAAGGGCCACTGTGCAGCCCCTGCAAGCAAGTAACCTGCGAGGGGGTTTTGGGGTTTACAGTGACTTCCATATGCAGTCCTGAGGTTTTGCAGCAGGCATGCAAAGTTGCTGCTGCCAAAGGGAAAAGATAAAGAAAACACACCTAGTGATCCTTTAAATTATACCCAAGTTTTGCCTGTTTTGCACTGGGACAGTATGGGAAGGAGAGGAAAATGGCAACGTGGTTTGGAACGATATTTGTGTGAAATAATACAGTGTTGTTCTTATTTACTGACATTTCTCCTGGCCTGGAGATCATATTTTTCTTCTCATTTAGGTGGGGATTTATATTTGGTGTTTACATTGTAAAACTGCACTTATTCTGGCTAATGTATCCGTTACAGTGACATTCAGCATTGAGTTTCGCTATTCCAGCAGTAAGTCTTGAAAGCTGCTATTTTTTAAAAGGTTGGAGCAGATTAGTGGTGACCTTAAAAGATTAAACTAGTACAGTTTAAAGATAAATAATCAGCCTTTAGCACATTAGATAGCTACATAAGCATGACAGAAGGTGACTTTCTTACAACAGTTTCAGAATCCAGGAAGCATTTCTACATTTGTAACTTGACTACGGCAGGGAATGGTGTTTTGCAGAAAGCAAGACATAAACTGATTGCACTACATCAAATTGGTTAATACAGTTTTAAATCCACAGTTTTCCTGTTGGTTTTATTATGGAGAAGAGGCTAATTTTAAAAGCCATGCCTGCTGCAAAAGAAGATCTTGCATTGCTGTCCCGGAGGGTGTTCTTAATCAGAAATAACCGCAGGCTAAATTATAATGTGGAATCCTGCTGCCCTTTAACCTAACACTGCTGCTTGTTCAGTGTTTGTTAACAAACAGCTCTAAGTACAAAATTGTTTGAGAATTACTTTTTCATTATATTTGCTGACTTCAATTAGAATAAGAAGCTTATTTGGGGAAGAAAAATTAAAAATGTATAGGTTTCTAGAGAAAGTTTCAGCAATTCTTTCGCAGCAAATGTTGTCTCCGGTACGTAGCTGTGGACTCTGTGGTACAACTAATTCAATTTAAATAAAATCGTCTTCTGAACTAATATTTCTGCACCAGATGAAAGAGGCAGAGCTCAAGAGCATCCCAAGACTCAGCTCTTTGAAAAGGCGTACAAGCTAAAATGGTAGCAGGGACTGCAGCCAGGGCCCCTCTTGTCCCTTGGGGTAGATGTGATTCCCCTGTTTCCTAAGGAAAAGGCCCCAGTTCCCTCTCTCTGTGGTGTGTTGGAGAGCTGGGCTAGACATGGAGTACTATTTTTATTTCACTTTGAATAACATGTAATTGAAATGTACACTCGGCAGATTAATTGGTGAGTTGAAGGTGAGAACTGCTGAGTTAGTGGAGAAGGCTCAAGCCCTCCTCTTTTTTTCCCCCTTAAGTTTACACACTGGAGTGGAAACGCCGTGGTACTCAGAAAGGAGGTGATGCCTCTGTAAAGCAGATCTTTCCATTTTTTTTCCTAGCTTAGTCTTCTGTTTCTGTGATCTGCCTTTTGAACTGTTTTTGTGGCTGATCAGTTCCACCTAATATGTCTCTTGATTTCTGCTATTGTAATACTCAGACGACATGCTGTTCTCTTCATTTTTATAAGCTTTAGATGCTCCTGCCTGTCATACTCTGGCGGTTTATCTTCAGCGTCTGGATTTGCTTTCAGACTTGCATGTCTATCAAGCTGCTGTTGCTTTGAATGTGAGATCAAAAGAAGATGAATTCCAGTAAAAAATTTCCTTGTATGAAGAAAAGATTGGGGGCCTATGTAAACATCCCACTGACAGCTCCCAATGAGTTATTTTAGCAGAGCATTAGCACCCAGAATGACAGACAGTCCAAGACTACATGCTAAATAACAAATCAGTCCCTTCAGCAGCAACAGCACGTTGCCACAACAGCAATACATTTTCTAAAGGAATCCTGTTCCTCTTTTTTATTGAATATGGCTGTTCGGCTGCTCATCTCTTCACGAGCTGCCTTTGAGTGCCAGCCCCAGTTTACTTTTTCTTGACAATATCTGTGTCGTGTCACCAATATGACAGAAGACAGGGCTTCGATAATTAGGTGGGGTGACAGTTAGTTAGTCATCTTTTGCTAAATAGGTAGTTTGTTTTAGGGAGGAGAAGGAGACGCCAAAGAAGGGAAAGCATCTGCCTGAATGCTAAACACACGCTTTCGGAGATGCTGGATGCAAGTCCTGCACCCAAGACAAGTTGTGGGTTTTTTGGGTGGATGTTTATATTTCAATTCACGCAGTTAGAGAAAACAGCTCTGAAGCCTGGGCAGCCTTGCAAGCCTGTTTTAAGAGCCAGTCACAGCTCTGAGGAGGGTAGGAAAGTCAAACTTGGCTGAACTTACGTGCGAATATGGATTTGCCTAGGTGCAGTGCTTTTTGCTGCTGTTTGGTCTAGTTGGGGACGTAATTAGTTCTGCATGTTTCTACTTACAGACAGGGAACTTAATAACGCCGAGTAGCTAGGTTTTTGCGCCTGGTGCAGTGCTAAACCCAACTTGGAGATTACCTGTGAGCTCCAGCCGATCCCACCACTTTGCAAGGGAAGCATTAGGGAAGGAATGCTTTGCGGTTTCTTTGTCATTTAGCAAAAAGCAGAGGTTGCTACTGTGGAGGCAGAGACGCGGTGGCTGCCGGCGAAGGGCAGAGCTCCAGCGCCGTCTCCCTCCAGCCTGCACTCCGGCTGCACAGCACTTCCTGTTTATTCAAACATCTTTTTACCATTCTTCAGCCCCCGCTTCACAGAAACAGCCAGAAACACATCTCCAGCGTGAAGACGGAAATCTAAAGGCAGACAGTAAGAGCTTACTCTGTTAAACTCTTCATTTTCTCTGCGAGCGCTCAGAGAAAAGGAGCGTGCAGGCAGGGCTGAACTTTTAATGTGTTGCCTTGCGCAGGCAGCTTGGCAGCAGAGGAGAGGGGAATTGCTGAGGTTTAAAAGCAAAAGAAGCTGGTTTATGTTGTTTGCTGTGGTGTTGACAATGAGGGTGGGTTTTTTGGCATGGCTGTGGAGAACCATGGTGAGGACCAAGTCCTCTTTCAGGGCACTCATCGCCTTGCGACATCCTTCTGGAGCGGGAGCAGCCGTGTGTCACTGGCCCTGCTGCTCACCGGGTGCTGTGGCTTCTTGCATTTGCACAAGTGGCAAAAGAAGAGAAAAACCAACCCCCTTAAAAAAAGGAAGCGTGGATGCTGTTCTGGGCAGTAAAAGAGAGAGGTTCAAGCCTGCCGAGCCGCTTTTGTTTTCTGCAAATTGTTTGCGTCGTGGCTCTGGCACCACTTGCGAGCCAGCCTCGCTAATATTTGTACCAATTTCATGCTAATAAAAATCAGGCTGCTGAGACAAGCATGGCTATTATCTCATTCATATTACTATTGTTTAGACCTGTGGTACTAGAAAAGGAAAGGGAAAGCGTGCTCACTCCGGGTAATGGTTGTTAACTTCTCACGTGAGGGATTTTCTCTGCAGTTTTTCAGTATTAATGATTGTTGTATGAATGGTCTTCAGGGGTTTTTGGAAGATAGTGTAGATCCTCTGGGTAATCCGTGTTGTAACATGTATGCTGGATTTTTCCCTCTCTGTTCAACTGACTTAAAAAACTACTTGATATTTCTTGGTTGTTTCTTCCCCCCTCAAAAGTCTTCTGAAATAGCAGGTAAGGTTTTTTTTTTGGTAAGCACATAGTGTGAAACATAAGAGAAAATGGAAAATATGCTGCCTGCCCTACGGAGAAAACTCATCCTTCTCGAGGCTTTTCCTGCCTCTCTGAGATCCAAATACACTTTAAAATTTTAAACTGTAAACCCCCATCTTCCTAGAAAAGAGACCGAGCGAGAGAGAAATCAAGCTGTGTGTTCAGCCAAACCGCAAGTACAACAAACATATTTTTAAAATATATTGCTAGTCTGGCTTTTTAATGTTCAGAAGTTGTTCTACTTTGCAGGAATAAAAAATGGTGTTTGCAACTGCCTTAAGGACAATTTGTTTAACAGTAGGAGTAATTGCATGGGGAAAATGGAAAGAGTGACTGAAGTTATTTACTCAGATGTTAGTGTAGGTGTGGGGCAGAAAACTCACTGTGGGAACAGTGGGCTGCTTTTCTTGGTATCTTAGTCTATTTGATGACCATCAAATTTCCCAGCTCACTGGTTTTGTTTTTTCTGGATGGCATGTTTGATTATTTATCAGAAGGGAAAGGGAGTAGCTGAAGCAAATAAACATGTGACCGAGCTGTGTTTTGTTTTCCACTCAGAAGGCCGTGCCCTTTAACAGATATACAGAAAATAATAAACGTATTGTTTTATGATAAAAGGAAATTATGTGTGTCATTAGCAAGGCCATTAACCCCTTGTATTTGGCGGTCTCCGCCTTCTGGCAGCATATTGGGTTTGCAGCTGGGAATTAAAGGCACTTAAAACCCCCTCTTGTGTGGAATGTTTCCATGGATTGCTGCTTCACTCCTTTGGATTTGCTGGATTTACTACATAGTCATTTGTGCCTCAGCTCATCCTGGGTCCTCTCCCCAGTCCGACTTGGGGTGCAGTTGACTACATGAGAGGCACTTTGAATTTGTAGAAGGGTGCTGACTTCTGAGGAAAACCTTGGAGAGTACTACTGGGAGCTTTGTTGCAGCTGTATTTGGTCTGTTGTAGATGATGTCGATTTATGTGATTCTTTTTTAAATGCCAGGTGTCTAGCATGTAGCGTGTATTTCCTTTGTGGTACCAGCTTAGGACAATGCTCATTATCTTCCCTGCAAAAAAAAGCAAAACAACCCAACTATAAACTAAATCACTGTCAGGAAGTAAAATACAGGTTTGCCTCATCTCTGGGAAGCATGTTGCTTTTACGGGATTAAAAGAAACAAGTTAAGACTGTCATGCACATGAAAGGAAACCGAGATGTGGTTTGTTTCACATTGTGCAGGTAGATATAAATTTAATAGACTGACTTGCTTTCAAAATCCCTCTTTGTCTCTCTGAATCGCATGTCAGTTCCAGCACGTTGATGAGCTCTGCGGTCCGTAATAGTGCCTGACTGCCACTGCCCTGCAGTGCTGTATTGGCAGGAAGGCCACCCTTCTCCTCGGGGACAGAGATTCCCTCTATGGAATGGCTTCACGTCAAAATAAGGAAAATTTGCCTGACATCCTGAAGTTACGTTCCCGTGTACACATTGCTGGTGGGTCCAGGGAGGAGGAGGTGTAGGCTTTGCCCACCGACTGATGGGCAACAGTGCTTCGTGTGGAGGGCAGAGCCCCAGCAGAGCCCCGATGGGTGGCAGGGACTCTAGTGGCAAGTTTAGTTTAGAGGGAGGGAAAAATGGCAGTCGAAATACCAGGGAGAGTACGGGCCAGCAAAATACGGACGTGAAACTTAAATGTGATGTGAAGAAGAAAGAGGAAATAAGTGGCTTGGGCCAGGTGACATGGGCTTCCAGCTCTGTGCCCAGCGGCTCCCCAGGGGTCAAGGGAGTTTGGGATGGGTTGGGGAATGGGGTTTGGGCTCGGCAGCGTGGGTTGGAGGTACCTAAGAAGACAGAGGGGTGGGAGCATCCCATCAGGCAGAGGGTCTCTCCATCCCTGGCTGTAGGCCTTGAGCAGGAGCCTGTGAAGGACAGTTAGAGGACCTGTCCGTGGGGAGAAGTTTCCTCCTCGCCTCCAGCGATTAAAGGTTGCCTTGTGCCCTGAAGCATAAACAATTGTGCCCTGATTTATACTTTTATCCTACCAAAACTAGCTGTAAATGCTCTCATTACTATCTGTGCAAATGTCTAATCCTTTCTTTGCGTCCTCCCTATACTCTCGGCACTGGTGATGTCTTGTGACAGTGAGTTCCAGAGACTAATTATAAGTTGTGTATTAAGAAAGAAAAAAATAATCCCTTTATCTGCTTTATATTTTTTTGGTTGTTGTTGCTTCCTGACTTCATTCAATGTCCCCTTTCTTTTGCATTATGAGAAATGGCAAATAGCGCCAGATGTACCTTCTCAGGCCGAGTCACAATTTGTATACTTTATCATCTCCCCTCTTACTCATCCCTTGCTAAACTAAACACTCCCACCCTTATCAATCTTCCCTCATATCTGCCGAGGCCTCTAATCATTTTTGTCGCCTCCATCTGACCCTCGCCTATTTTCGCCATACCAGAATCTTTTAAAGTTAAGGTTTTCAGAAGCTGTTCTAAATTAGGTTGTGCCATAGGCTCAAAATACAGAGATGTGATTTGCAGCATTAGTTTCCCAGGTTTTGGGCTGTCCCAGGATTTTGCTTCCTTCGTTCACACAGCAGTGGTGGGCGTCCGATAGTACATGGTGAGATATCCACGCTCAGGGACTTTGTTTCATGGGCCCCTGTGTGCAAGTTTGTCATACAGTGTTTTGGAAAACAAGCTTAAAATATGTTCCCTGTTTTGTTGACCACACAGGGAAGCGCGCGAGCAGCTGTATGCAATATACTATTTATGTTGTAGAAGCAAAAAGGCACTCTTCCTTCTCCCCGCCGTTCCCCCCCACCTTACCCCTCTTCGCTATTAAAAAATATGAGAACTTCCCGTGCTTTTGACATCCAAGAAAAATGTAGCTCAGCAGTGAATAGTCCTCCAAATATTCAAAGGTCTGGTTCACTTTTGGATAAACACAGTAGTTCAGAATCTGATCTCAAGCCTACAGAAACGAGCTGGAAATCCCATAAGATTTTTTTTCATCACTCAGACACAGTTCAGTTCTGGTTCAGTTTGTGCAGGGAGCCAAGATTTGTATCCTTTCTCATTTTACCAGGATGTGTTGGCCCATCCCTCTTTTCTTGCTGGTACAGACCGCTACATGCTGTGAATCTTGACATGCCAAAATAGAGCGAGCCATTTTTAATGTTTGGGAACTTTTTGCCAGATGCTTTTTAAATGGCTTTGATGAGTCTTGACTGTGACTCTTTAGAAGAGGAGACAGAAGGTGTTTTTTACAGTGTAACTGCCTGAGGATTTCGTTTGGGCCTCGAGAAAGGGATTTTTGTAGCCGTTGTCACTGTCGTGGCTGATTTGGGGCTCACAGGGTTCTGTGGTTTGCTGAGTGTGGTTTGCCCGCCCCTTCCATCCCCCTCTAGTTGTTTGAAGAAACTACTCTGACCACCTTTCACCCCCAGGTTGGTGGAATTAATGAATAAGTTACAAAATTAATATTTGGAGACAAATCGCTGTAATCCCCTTGCGTGGGGCTGGGTCCTTGCTGCTGCAGAGCCAATATAGCGTGTGGGGACCTGGGATGGACTGTGGTGTGGCAGGGCACGAGGAGCATCAAGTCCGCTCCTCCTCTAGCTGGCAGAATTAACCTCAACACCCATGAGGACGAAGAGTAGCAGCTCTAGGGCACAGGCAACTCCACCCTGTGGGTTTGGAAGAAAGGGGTTTCTGTTTCCAGTGCCTTTTTCTGGAGGGGATCTCCTCAACTGATAGCCAGATCTATTCCAGAGGAAAGAAACTAAGCCTGCTGAAAGAAAAATACAGACTCATCTTCTTTCCTTATGACTGAACTATTCTAGGAGATGCTTCAGCAAGAGGCACGTTGCCAGCTCCCTTGCTCCAAGCCTGCCCCCGCCGCATCAGGGACAGGATGTGAGCCGGGGTTTGTGCATGTGGACCTCCAGGTCCCTTTTCTTTTTCCAGCGTGAGAATCACCTATTAGTCACTTGGCTAGATCAGTCTGCTGTATCTCAGCAAAGCCTTCAGGGGAGCCAGCTGATCATTCTGTTTGAGTAAAGGATTGATGCTGAAGCTCTCCTCTTTGACGAGCTTGCTGGTAGCCCCTTGGATGGAGCCAGCCTTGCAGAGGAGCTGCAGCTTAGCAAGGTGCTGGGAACAGGCAGTCGGCAGCATCTTCTTGGCTCATAGCATCCCTCTGCTGCACCTGTGGAGTGGAGTTGGTTACAGGGTAGATGGAGGAGGATTATTCAACGAAACAAGGAAAGAGAGGATTAGCTGGGGATGATAGTGGTTTGAATCCAAGGCTGATGAGGAAGCCGGTTGGCAGGCCGACTTCACCAGGTTATGTTGGATCCTAGCTGTGTCCCATGACAGAGCCCTGTGCTCTGCCTGTAATTATCCCCAGGCTTCCCTGCTGTGGTGCTGGGAGCTCTTGGCTTTAGCTCATTTTAATGTGTGGTATAGAGGGTCAGGATGGTGGGAACAGGGATGGAACATGTAGCAGCTTGTTTCCCAATTCTGGAGGAAGATGAAAGAGCTGGGTACAAATGTCAGAGGGAATAAGTGCTGCAAGAACATCTGCTTCCCTTTTTTGCATCTTCTACATTTTATTCCTCCTCTTCATTTTGGTTCTTTTCCTATTCTCTCTAGTTGGTTCTTCTCACCTCCCCCTGTTCTGTTCCTCCCAGAGGAACAGCACTACCCACTGCCGTCGCTTTGCACTATTTTTTTTTCCTTTTTGCATACTGCTCCACTCCTCACCCATTTCCACACGTTGTGTGGCTCCTCAGCCTGTCGGATGAGAGCTGCAGCAAGGCTCCCCTCCAATGTGTCTGCCTCCTACCACCGCTCCTCTACATCTGCTGCTCCAGGAGAAGAGGGTGTCACAGGAGAGGAGATAGAGAAGGGAGGAGTGGGAGAGACATGAAGCAGCTCTGAAGCTCGGGTGCATCTGAGCTTGTGAGCTGCATCTTGCCACTCTGCTGGGAGCAGCTGTGGAGTGGAGCAGGGTGTGAGGACAGATGGGAGCTGAGAAAGAAGAGAAATTGCTGGCTGAGTCTAAATCCCCCCTCGTCCCACCCGGGAGAAACAAAGGTACTTGCCTTGCGAGACTAAATGGCAGCAAGACACCCTTTGAGAGGTGGGCCGTGCCTCCCCTGGGAGAGGCCCCTTTAGCTGCTCTCCAAGTGGTCCCTGAGTGCCTTAAAGCCATTGTGAAACTTGGAGTAATGTAGATGGTGGGAGAACTGCAGATGGTGGGAGAACTGCATGCCTTTTGCTGCTAAGTCCTATTTCCCCTAAAATGCAGTGGGTGAAGCTTAGCAGCAACCTTCACTTGTGTAAGGATCTGGCTTTCTGTTATTGCTCAGAGGTCAATGCAGAAGGTCTCGTTTCTGGAGTCTGGGACTGGGGTAGCATTATATTTTTTACAAGGACAGATTTTGCTCTTAAAATATTTTCTGTCTCATCTTTCTGTGCTTGTTGTGTTATATTTTGCTTTTTAATGACCATAACTGAAATAATGGGCAGATGATGATGTTGGCTGCGGAGTAACTTTCCAGATTTACTGCTTGGGCACTGGATGGCTGTGGGACCATCTCTGATTTCTGGGAACGCTTCCTTCCTCCTTTCTCAAGTTGCTTTCCTGATGGGCAGCTTTGTCCACCTGGAAAGGCCCAAAATCCTTAGGAATCTGTAAAAGCACATGGGATTTTGGTTTGTGCCCTTCTTGCAACTTCTTTGTGCATGCTTCTCTATTTCGGGGGCTGTTACTGCACAACTGCCCTGGGAACTGGCAGTCAGACAGGGCGCTGGTTTCTTTTGCATCCTCATGTCTGTTGCTCATCTCTCCACGCTCCAACAAACATACCTTTCCATACATCACACGGTTTCTTGGATCAGTCTTTCCATGCCTGATAAACCTCAGGTGCAGAAACAAGATGCTTCTGGCTTTAGAGTCAGGCCCATTATAGCTGTAGGTCTTCATATTTCATTAATAGCTGATTGATATTAATATCCGATTGAGCAGATGGGCAGGGAGGAGCCTGAGCTCTTTTTCTTCAATAGAAATAGGCTGATGGAAAAACAGTTGGAGAGTCGCTGCCTTGTGCTACTGGCTGCAGCGGTGGAATAAGTTAGCAAGAGGCTCCATAGGACTGGATCTTGTTACTGTTTTCCTTATGTACTAATACTGTAAGCAAGTATATGGCATTTAAGCAGCATTTCTATTTTTACATTTCTACACTCTTTTTCCAGTATATTTCCCTTCCTCAGCCCCCTTCCCGAATTGGGAGTTTCTGGCCGCATGAAGTCAGAGGCAGGGCTGTGTTTTTACCCTTCCAGCAGAACTTGCCTGAAGAGGATGGTGAAACCAAACGATTGAGCTCCTTGTGTGAAAATGTCTAATTACAACAGTAACTCGAGTGATAGCAGTGCCGGATGCTCTGGACAAACAACAGCTGGGCAAACAAGTCGCATTCTGTCTATCTTGCAGTAAAATTGCCTTGGTCATCTCTGATGTGTGCTTCCCCCCGCAAGTGCTTAACCAGTTGGGAAAGATTAAGTGATTGCCACATCCCTAGGCACAGGGAGAGGGATTTTCAGTGGGGCTTCCCACTTACTCCATGACATCTTTCAATGAAACAGACTTGATTAATCCTACAGTGGATGTGCAGTTATAATTTTTCTTGGGTTAGATGTCACCCATACGTTGGCTCCCAAATATCATCCCAAGTTTGTGCAGTGTCTCTAAAACACGATGTTTCAGTTGCCTTTTATTGGTCTCTGTTTTATGCCAGAAAATCTGCTTATCTCTGGGTGATTTCCTAACGGATAAGAAAATAGCTCAGGAGTTCATTTACTGTATCTTGCATTTAGGCGTAGCACTGAGCAGGATCAAGATGACTCAGTTGGTAGTGAGGCTTTTACCAATGTTGTCCTTTCAAATCCCTGTTGATAGTGACCAAAAACCATGGCACTAGGAAGATGTGTTTGCTAGGTGATGCTTTTCATTCTCTTCCTTCAGTAAGTGGGAAGATTTCCTATTTGCATTTCGGTGCAGAGGGAAGGATGATTGCTCATGCTATCTGATTAGCTGCTGTGGAGGCCAGGACTGCTGTCTGGATCTGATTGTCCCAAGCAGCTCTGACAGGGCTTGCAGGGTCTTTGAGCAGCACAGGTAGACAGCATGTAATGTGGCTGCTGTTAATCACGGCCCAGATACCTGAAGCACCTCTGGGGTTGAGGGAGGCTCTTGCCATCTCTCCCTGCTGGTCCCCTGAAGGAGAACTCAGTTGCTGGTTTACCACAGTCCCCAGCAATTGTTCACTTGCAGAAGTGCAAGCACGTGGTGGAGATTTAGGATGTAACCATGGCAGTGGGTTGGAATGTGTGAAAAGAGCTTGGAGATGTCAGAGCAGCGCTCGTGAGTAGAGGGCCATGTTAGCAGAGCTGTTGGCTAGCAGTAAACAGTCCTGGCACCCTTGTTTCAGGACTTGGCAGCAGCAGGAGTTGAACCGAGTCCAGCTTTACTCTCTACTGCCTGTTCAGTAAGTTGAGGACAAGGCAGATGATTAAGGAAATGTGGGGAAACTGCTACAGAAGCTTTTGGAAAGATAAGAGACTTTGGTCTCCATGTCTGACAGTCTGGCACTTCTCACTAGCATTGAATTCATATGCAAATCAAAGGCAACATCTACTCCCACAGGAAGCTTTATTAATGTACAGGCCTGCTTGCGAATCTCCGTGCTGATGAAGGTTGTGGGACTGACTTCACGCTCAAAAATTTTCTTGTCTCTCCTTGCTTGACTGCTGTGCAGGATCGGGAGTCTCAGCAGGGCTCCTGAGCTAGAGTCCAGCAATGGGTTCCATGTGGGAGCGATGGCTGCGTGGAAACAGAGAAGGGGGTAGAGGTGCAACACTTGTGGCTTGGATTAAATGGAATGGCCGGTGTAATAAGGGCAGGTGTCCACTGGGCTTAAACCAACATCAGCAAATTAATTTCATGAAGGCAGTCCAAATGAGCTTGGAATACTTTGCATGTAAGAGGAAAGAGGGCTAGTGCTTCCTGGACTGAACTATCCATCTTTCTTCTGTGCATCCCATCATTGGTAAGGAGTGTGGATGAGACTTGGAAATGGCAGGGGTAGTGCTTGGTCCGTGGCAGGAGGGAGGAAAGACTGAGCAGGGAAGTGCAGAAAAGCAAAGGGACTTGGGATCCCTGGGTTCACCTTACCACTGAGGGCACAGTATCTCCTTGATGCAGATGTTCAGTGAGAATGCTTTTATTGCTGTCAGTTTAACTTCTGAGCAGAAGAGCGAAATCTGGAGAGAAGAGGCATGAGAAATGCCACTTGAAGCTGCAGCCTCTGAGCTGTCAGCTTGCCGCCATCACACCCACACCTGCCCTTCTATTTTTCTCCCATTGCTTTTCCTGTCCATCCTGGCTCCTTGTATCTGTGATGCTCCGTCCAGTCAACTAATTTTTAATCCTTTCCTTCCCCCCTCGCTCCACTCTCTATGCTTGTCCCTTCCTCTTGCCATCGCTGGTCCTACCAGGTCTCAGCTGGAGACCTGTCCCACCAGGACAAGTGCCAGCTGGACTTGGAGCAGGGAGGTGTAGATGCCACCTTGAATGGAGAGCCTGCACAAGGAAGGATGTGTGGGAATGTGGGTGCTGTGCAGCTTTGCTCCATCTGAGCCTTGCCATTGTGAGCCTGGCCAGGGGGCAAAGATCTCCACCGATAGGGGGTCAGCTGTGGTAAGGGCTCATAGTGGCAGCAGCCACTGTGCCAGGCTGTGCAGAGCTTTGTGGCCAGCTCGAGTAGAAAGCGGGCATTTCTTGCACGGCTACTTGTTCTGGGAATCTTCAAAAATTTCTGGCAGCCAATTTTAGTTGTGCAACCTCTCAGCTGCCAGAATGGATAGAATATGATCATATCACATGAAATGCATGCAGGGTCTGCTATAGCAACTGTATTTCAAAGAGACAACACATATGGTGACTGGTTCTTTTTGGAATAATATCTATAAGTTGATGATGTTTTATTCAAAAAGGCTGTAGCTTGAAAGGTTAGGGATGTTCTGATTGTTTGGTGTATGATTAAAGAAAGGCTTCTGTGCGTTTTTTTGGCCTATTGAATCTAATTACTGGGAACTAAAATGATCATTTGATTGCACATTTACCTGGAATTATTCTTCTGCAGAGCCAGTCTTAATAATATATAATAATATGTTGCGCTTGTACTGTATAGTGCTTCTTGTCTGAGCAACTCAGAGTGCTTTACAAGTATTCATTAATTAAATAAGCCATACACCACCCCTATTAAGTAGGTATTTGTTGCCCATCCCCTTAAATCTTGTAGGTTTTATTTCTGCTGCCTCTGCCCACCCTTGAAGATGCTTTAACAGCTAAATAAGCTAATTCAATAAAAACCCCATATTTTTTTAACCATGCTTAACACTTTCTGCATAAAGGTTCCCTTTGTTGCATTATATTAATTTGTAGGCTGGTCTTCTGGTTCTTGACGCTGAACAAACAGTGGGGGTGGTTGTGTGTGGGAGTGTAGATGCCTGTCCTGGTGTGTGTCTGTGCATGGCAGCTCCTTGCACCCCTTGTGGGGACAGGGACCGTTTTAGAGATGCTGTGGATGCACTGAACACCAACCAGCTTGAAACACAAAATCTGATTTTACCTTCATTGCACCAAGCTCTGTTGGAAATCGCATCCACCCTTAAAAAGCTTTTCTGATCCGCTGGAGACTTGTTATTAAATTGAAAGGAGGGCTCATTGCCAGAGCATGGTAAGGTCTTTTCTCCCGGCTTGTCCTGGGCTGCTGGCCGCAGCAGTGGGTCTTCAGCCCGCTGGCTGCTGAATGTTCCTTCAAAAGTAAAAAGATGGGTCTAGGCTGTAAAATAACAAGTTTTTAGTGGAGGGTGGTGGATCTGAGTTTGCAGTCCTTGGTGTCAAACCTTTTCTGGCGGTTCTGCGCTGAGATGAAACACCTTGCAACTCTGAGAAGCAAGTGAAACGTGAAGCGTATCTGACTCCTTAATTTAATAGGTATTAATTAAATTTCTCGGAGAGCATACACAGTAAGAGTGGGAAGGCTTTTTCCCTCCTTCCATGTAGGCATCTTGCAAAGGAACTATTTTTCTTGTTTTACATTAATGAAGTCTTCAGCCTTCCCACTTTTCCACCTACACATGTACTGAACGTCTCCAAGGAGACCAAGAAAGCCCAAGTCCAGTGCTGGTAAATCCTCCGGGAGCAGCAGCCTTGGCTGTGCCACAGCCCATCTTCCAGGGATCAGCCTCTTCCTTGTGGTCCCCTGGCTGGGGGGCTGGAAGGGAGCTGCGGCAGGTGCTTACTCCTTGTCCTGCTTTCCACTGTGCTTCATCTCCTTGTGCTTCCTTTTCCACGCCAGCTGGAGAAATTGGGTCTCCTGGTGTGGGTGGCTTACTGCCCAGGGATGCTTTTCCCTTGATTTGCTCAAAATTTTGCAATAATCTGCCACCATGTGATGCTCTGCTCATGCTTTTGGGATCATATCCCTTACCCTCCATCCTGTGAAGCCACGCTGTCCCTTTGCTGCTATGCTGCTCTCCCATCTGAATCCTGCCACTGATCTTAGTGGTTTTGGGTGGAGCGAGGTGCTGTCCCCACTCCTTATTGCATTCATTCCAGATCCTTACAGTTTCTTCAGCCTTTAGCACAGTACATCTCCGGCACTTGGCATGGTTCTGCCTGCCACTGGTTCTCTTCTTCTTCCCACCATAGCCTTCCAGCAGCTTCCTTGACTTTCTCCAGTGCTCAGGAGAGTTGACAGTGGTATAACCCTCTTCTGTAAATCAGACCTGACCCACTGGCAAACAGGAGCATGAAACCCATTAGTACATGAGCCTGTCTGGTAGCAAGGAAGGGTGTGAACCACTCCAGGCGAGGAATGAAAATAACATGTGGTGCTCACCACCAGGATTTCTGAAGTTACTTGAGGTTCCCACACGGGAGTTGAATGTTTTTCTCCATAGTCAAAATGCAAAATACAGTGGTGGGGGATCGCTCCATTGCATGTGAGTGCTGGGTTGTTTTTATGTGGAATCCACTGCTTTCCTCAGTGGAGGTGCTTCAGGAGTGGAGCAGTACCCCATGACCAAGGAGTGCCTCGACCCTATGCTTTATGTTTAGCTCCCCACGCCCTGTCTGCTGAAACTCAATTTTCAAACCTCTTTCCTCGCAGGCTCTCCAGGTGGCACGACAGCTTCTACTGCAACAGCAGCAGCAGCAGCAGCAGCAAGTTAGTGGATTAAAGTCTCCGAAGAGGAATGACAAGCAGCCAGCCCTTCAGGTAAGGGGAGCCTGTGTGCCTCCTTGAGGGGCTGAGGCTTGTAAAAGCTGAATAAATGTGTCTTACTTGTGAATGTTGGGATGGGACCTTCAGGAGCTTCCTCCCTATGAAGTCCATAGAGTGGCTGTGGCTGATAGAGGTGGTGTGAGGACTGGTTCTAGGGGCTCTTGAAAATCCCACCTGTGGTGTATTTACAAGTCGTGAGCGTGTACTTTTATTAGCATCTAGTAGGGTTTGATCATGACAAAATGGAATAGCTTTTGTTACTGTGTCAGTGTGCATAGGAGATTTGCATTAACATTTTTGTTTGATTGCTGTTCCGTTTGTAGTCTGTGTTCACTCAAACCGTTGATTTGCTGTGTCAGGGATATTGGGAAATATTAGGATATCATATCATCGGTGTGTTTTTTCCCCTTTTATTGTCTGCTGATTTATGGACATTTTCAGAAATAAAATCTAAATATTATCAGGCTTTGTGCTGTTATGAATTCAGAAAGCTAAAACCAATACAGTATTCCCAAACAGAAGAGGTATGCACACATCTGTGGCTTTGGAGTACATTCTGCTAGTCTTGCAGGATAAATCATGGGAGTTAAAGACAAGAAAGACCTATTAGGTCATGTATCACATTTTCCTTTTTTTTTTTTTTTTTCTGTTCTAGTGTTAGAAATCCCAAGCGGTGGTGGGACCGCTATTATTTTCCTTTGGATGGTTTTCCATAACAAAGCACACGCTCAGGAACTTTCCACTTTAATTCCATCCTCTTGCTCCAAGTAATATTGCTTGTATAAATACTGAGTCAGTCCCTTGCCTTGCCTCGTGTTCACACTCCTCAAACATCCGAGATACTAACATGTACTTGCCAGTTTTGGCAAATTATATGTATCTAGTTCTTTATGTATTGTGAAAACCAGCACTTCTAGACCCTTGACCACTTTGCTGGTTTGCAGCTGGTTATTGCTTTTATTATTGCTCTCTTTGCAGTTGCAGTGTGTCACTGTATATTTGATAATAAGTTACTGAGTACAGCAGTTCAGCTGCAGTCACACAAAGCCCTGTAGCTGGGACATTTATCTTATCTCGCTCTTCTATATCTGATGCTTCAGCCTCTGTAGCCCCAAATTCTTTCTTTTTTTTTTTCTGCTTGTTGTCATAGCACGTTGTCAAACTCATGTCTGTTTTGCTCTTTCTAATTTTTTTTTAGTTTGATATACTATCACCATGAGTTCCCTGACAGCATTGCTGCATCTCTTGCCTTTTATATGTACTTCAGATTATTTTCCTCCAAAAATACGGATCCTAGGCTCTTTAAATATGTAGTAGAATATGGAAGGTAAAGCCCATCACTAAAGGCCTTGACAGTAAAGTGAGAGGGCTCGATCCTGAGGTTCTTACCTAAATAAAGCTGACTTCAAGGGGAGTTTTTCCTGAGTGAGGAATAGCTATTAACCGTAGCCCTTGGCCCTGGTGGACAACTTCCAGCCTTCGTGTAGTGATTTCATCTTCAAAGCATTTTGCAAATACTAATCTCCAAAACATCCCCAGAAGGAAAGTCTGATAAGTAAGTAGCATTATCCCAGTTCTGGACTGGGAAACTGAGGGAAGCAGGTTAAGTGACTTGCTTAGGTTCACAGAGGGAATTGGTTTTAGAGGTAGGATTAAGATTCATGGGTTCCTGGCTCCCACCCCCGTGCTCAGGCTGCCGGACAACACCTCACACTTTATAGCTGAGCTATTATTTTGGAAAGTATGAAACATTTTGTCATTGGGCAAATATACATTTTATTGGCAGTGTAGAGCGCCATAATCCAAAGTGTTACGTTAATGCTTTCAAAAATATTTTATTTGGTAAATCCATAGCTGATCCATATGCCTTTTAATAGACTCTTCCACTGGGGACATTTTTAATGAGAGATTGTGCTGGCTAGGTCCAGTGTCAGGTACTAAAAGAAGTGCTTTGTTGTGCAGATGTCTTAAGAATAGCTCCAGAGGATGAAATATGACTGTGTTGACCTTTCAGCTGTGAGCTTATTTGTCAGGATTCAAATAAGTTGAAAGGATCAAACCAAACAGTTTCCGTAGTCAGACTGGGAATTGTGTTGCAGAGGTCAACAGTGAAGGCCACATCGCGGATTCCATAACATAGCCAATTGTTGGTATGTATTAAAGTACCGGAGCAGCTCCTGCAGTTAGAGACACAATTAAAATTCTAATTTATTAATGTATACAGGGAGCTGGCCCAGCCTGTCACTCACTGATTCAAATGACTGCCCAGTCTTTTTCCCCCCCTCCCCGTCCTCAGTCCTGGTGCTTTTGCGGTCTTTAACGTACTGGAAATCCTCTTGAATGTAACAGACCCTGAGCGCATCCCTGCGATGAAAATCGGTTGCTAAAAGGAGATGGTGGTGTTGGTCTTGAATTTTTTGAATAAAACTGCACCCACGCAAGCACCCGCAGCCCATGAAGTCGGATGGTACCGCACTGACGAGGCAATACCCGTTGCTGACAGTACATAGAATAAATGTCAAGGGTGGTGGAAGTGCGCTGTTTTTTGAGAGTTTGCTGAAGTAATGAATCGAGTCATCTTTGCACTTAGTTTATAAATATAGATGTCTCATTGGATAGCCACAGCAGTTAGCGATTACCTGTTTTTTTCCAGCAGACTTCATGCATAAGAAGAATACCACAAGCATTGCTTATCTCTGCTGTGCTTGGTTAGGGCACTGGTGAAAAGCTCCCTAACAGGAGTGCTGTGGAGCTGTGTTTGCATGAAATGGAGGGGAGAAGGGTGCCATTCACCTGGCGTGCTGGTTCTCCTAATGAGATGCCCCATGGTCCTGCCTGCCCCAGGAGGGGACGCTGCTGGAAGAGCTCAGCCCACCTTCAGTTCTGGCTGGCAGGCTTTGTCGTGTAAACCCCACTGCCACAAACAGACACAGAAAATTAATCTCGTATATGCGATGTAGCTAATCTGTTACCGCCTCATGGATAACTTCCTATATTCCTTCTTTATGCACTGATAGAATAGCCATGGTGTTTAAACATAGCCTGGTATCCCGTGGCTGCACTGGGGCACAGCGCCTGTAGTAGTAGCATTTACATGACAATGGGCTCCAGTGATGTCTTTGGGCTCTCTTGACCTTGATAACTCCACCTGGAGACCCGCTTTTAGCAAATTTTCAGACATTCAGTGTATAAGAATTTTGACACAGGAGTGGAGATGCGCTCTGCTGATAGTAGAAAAAAAAAAAAGTAATTCTCCACATACACGATGACTCACATTTTGAGCCTATCTCACACTGCTGTGCTTTATATTTGGCAGTGACCTCTGGTTTCACAGCCTGATGACACAAACAAAAGAAAATTGAAAGTTAAGGAGTGGATTTAGTAACCAGCAGTTGGGAAAAGAATATAAAAAGTACCAGCCCCATGAAAATTACTGGAAGTGAAAAAAAGGCTATAACATGTTTGATAATATATTTGCCATAGACACTTGATTTCCTTGAGTCTGTGAAACAAATAATTTAACAAGCCAGGGGTGCTTAGGATTTTGAAAATGTGCACATTTTTTCTGGCCAAGGTAAATATATCTTTGTATTAATAGATGTATTGATTAAAATTTGCAGCTTTAATTGCTGATGCTCTTAACGATTATTCATTTTGGTTCTTCAGGCATTTTAGTTGCTGGCAAGAGCACACAGATTGGAAACAAATCAAGAGACCCATTTTCTCCCAAGAAAGTAGAAGTGCATGTGTGTTTTGGCAATACTAAAAATACAATTTTTTTTGAAGACGTAAATGTTATGTGTTGCATTGAGCTGAAAGTTGGATACCAGACTGAAAACAGATACAGGACGTTCAAGTCAGTATCTTGCAATGAAAACCCATCATTTGACTTTTTTATGTGATGAAATGAGATTTGTTGTGGGATAGTTAAGCTGTGTGTGTTTGGAGAGAAGAAATAATGAAATTACTAAGATGGAAACTTTTGTTTTCTGTTGGCAAAACAGAAAATAAATCTTCCCTTTAAGTCACAGCCAAGAAAAGAATTTGGGTTTGGGTTAGATTTTTGGGGTGAGACGGGGGAGGGGGAGGCTGAGAGGACAGAGCTGTCCTCGCCTTTGCATACCGCTGCTTTTTAAAGCAGCCTTTTGGCTAGGCTTTTGTAGAATTTAATTTGCATGGTATATTATCTGAATATTTTTTTCCTGTATCTTGAGAAACAGAAGAGGGCGGGAAAAAAATGACTGTAGCTTGATTTGGGGGCAATTATTAGTGTTTTTTATGACATTAGAAATCATTAGCTCAACAGCGTAATGAACGCTGAAAAGTGAAGGGAAGCGTATTCTCTGTTTTGCTTGGAGCATACAAGCACCAGGTTGCATAGCCTTAGGTTTTACATGCAGTGTACCTTTTTTACATAGTGGTAAATTTAACAACTGGTAAAGAAATTGTGTCTCAGCAGATAATTTGGGTGGGGAAATAAATTTGGAGGTGTATTTATTCTATTTGTATGAATATCTCTGTTTCGGTCTTACACGCAGGAGTTGATCTGAATTTGGCCTCAGTCAAACCAACGGGGATTTTGCCACCAACATTAGTTGGGTCGCGATTTCACTTCTGCAGGGTGTCTGAGTTTTGGTGGTTTCTACCAAAGGACCCATAGCTTTTTTATTTTTCATCCCTAGGCCCAGCTATAGGTGTTAGTCAGTTCTTGGAGTACGCCTCTGAAGTGCAAATATCATCCACTCCACAAACAGAACCAAATCTGAGTCAGGTCCTCAAAATTACATGATCAGCTTGAAAATTTTGATACTAAGGGTTTTTTTCAGTGAAACCTGTGGGCCTTTTTTTGCTGCCCTTTTAGGTTTTTTTTAAAAGCCTTTATTATTCAGTTTTTCCAACTTTACAAACAGAGCAGAAAGGTGATGAACACAGTTGTTTTTCTTGAAAGAAGTCTATGATTGTCCTGCAATTATATGATTCCAAAAAGAAAGTGGCTTCTAGGAAAATACCAGTGTATTGGGAGAGCTGGCAATGCAAAGTACTGTCAGCAGATATGATTATTCTCATTTTATAGCTGTGTAAACCCTACCACAGAGATACTAAGTGACTTGCCCGAGGTCAGAGAGCTGCAGATCTCCAGTGGCGCTGGGGTGCGTGGTTCCCGCTGGGGTATTTGGGTGGTTGGCATCTGCATGTTATAAAGAAGTTGGTCCTAGAGGGCAAAACTGAAAACAGAAGGCAGGATCCCTCATTTCCAGCCCCGTGGCTTGTTAGAGAACCCCGAGTACGAGTTTCTAGCAGGTTTTCTGCTTTGACATTAAACATTTAGAGAGTAGTTTTTTAAAAAAATGTGATTTCTGACCATGTTGGGAGCAGGGCCACGGGGCTGGCAGTGCTGGAATCCGGCCGTGTTTTGCCCACCTTGGGGAAAGGGAAAACAAATGAAACCTTCCTGACTGGTCAGAAATGTGTAAATTGCTGACAAAATGACACATGTAATTAAGAGTGCTCCTGCCATTTTACCTTGTGGTTTACACCTACAGTGTTGAAAAAAGAGAGCGACTCCCACCTCGCTAATTACCATTATCACTGAAATGGTAGGGTTTGAGTCATTAGTTCCATGTGCATTTAATTAGAGGAAGGCTGAAATTGGATTTAACTTATTACTTTTTCATGGATCACTTTCTTGTCATCACTTCAAATTGGATTGCAGCCCCAGGTAACTAATTATGAGCGCCACAGGATCAAGAGTGAAAAAAAGGTAATTAGGAATAACACTGCTGGACCCTTGCTGGTAGTCCACTTGTGCTTGGGAAGAAATGAGAGCGGTATTTTGTAGTATTACAGATTAGGGAGTTAAAGGTACGCACTGCTGCTCAGAATCATGGGAGCCTGCCCCCTCCTATTGCGGTTTATATGATGTACAGCTGGGCTGAAGATGTTATAGCGACATGGTTCCACAATCAGCTCCTTAATACCAAGATTAAACTTGTAAAAGCAACAGATCGGTTGTAGGTATGAGGCATCTCAACAAGCTGGTAGTCAGGGGTCCTTACGTACGTGATTGCACCAGCACTGTCAAGGCACTCTTGAGCCACAGTACGGAGCAGTTTAAGTACAGTGAGCTAGAATTGATAACAAATTAATGCATGTATTAATGATCCAAAAAGATTGTTCCTCTCCAACAGGGAGATATATCAGTCAGAAGAACAACCGTAAGGTTGATGATGTGTGTGTCAGAAATTTAGCTTGCATTTCTGGCCTGATAAAATCAGGACGCGGCTTCTCTTTTGTTTGCTGGAGAGGTTTCTTTTTGTTTTGCTTTTTGTGGGGAAGGTTTGGTTGGTTGGTTCATCCATTTTTTTCTCCTTTTTTTGATCTTGTAGATATGATTGCCAAGTTCTGCTTTCTTCAGAAAATACTTTAAAACAAATTGTTTTATTTCCATGTGCAGAACAGAGTTCAGAACTGCAAGTAATCAATTTTATTGACACAGTCTGGAAAAAGATGTTGATGAGAGTTCAAGGATGTGAAAAGATTGAAATTTCAAAGTACCCAACGCTAAGCATAGGAAAATTTCAGGAGCAGTTTCATTAAGCAAAGAAATCTTTTGTGTAGGGATCTGTGAGACGAAGGTGCACACTAGGACAGTATTACAAGGAGGTTGCGGCAGCTGATTTTTGCCTTTAGAAGAGGAAAAGTTTCATTATTTCTCATAGCAGTGAATCACAGTTCAAAGGCTAGCACAATTTCCTTAAGTTGTTTAAAATGGCTTTTAATACTCTGTTAATGTAGGCAAATATTTGTGACTCAGTGTTGGGTAAGTGATGCTTGCTCACTATTTCCTGATGCAGGCAAAGTGTAGGAAATTATGTGAACACCATGCAGAGATGCTACATAGACTTAAGAGTAACAAAATTCAGTTAGGGAAATTAAGTTTTTCTCATTTACTTGACATTACAAAATAAATCTAGAGATTAAAAGGTATTACCTTTAATAGAGAAAAAGAGAATCTCCTTTAATACATCTCAAATTGATTTACAATTTTTGTACATAATATTCATCTGTGGTTGAAAAGGGGGCAACCTAAGGTCGAGTGATGTAGTGTTTCCATTTTTCCATATGCGGCTTACTGTGTGTGATAAAAGCAAACTCCTTTATTTTGTCAGTCTGCAGGAATTTCTGATGAAGTGCAGGGGTCACTTTTCTGTCAATTTGAGTAGGCAGCATTTTTGAACTACTGTTTTTTCCCCCCCTCCTCCTACAAACCGTGGCCCCGATCTGACACACGTGTGCACACACACACTTAAAGCACTGCAATCTGCAACTTATTAGTGCGCAGCGCTGGAGCCTCTCCAGTGGTTAGAAAATTTCCTGAAGCCTGGAATAACAGCAGTGGGTGCAAGTGCCATCGAAGAGAAGTGACAATGAGGGGCAGTCCGGCCCACCTGGCAAAATGCCCAGGCTGGAAAACCAGCTGAGATAGTCAAACACAGGAAGATTGACGCGGTGCATCTGGGAAATGCTCAGAAAGTTGGGTTCTTGAAAAAATTACCTTCTGTGATCGTAAGACATCATCTGTTTTCCTACAGAGATTGTTTATAACAGGGTTTTCAAGCACTTGTCAAATAACCAGGAGTGAAGGAAACAGGCTAAAAATCCCTTACCGTTCAGATGAGTCCTGGTGTAGTTGGAAAAAAACAAACTCTCATCACAGAAACCCACAGCTTCCCAAGTCAAAGGGTGCCTGGGAGAAGGAGAAAAGGAAACTATTAGTCAAAAGTGACATGGAGAGTACTTGTCGAGCACGGGCTGTAGGCTGGGGAAGCTGGTGCGCTGGGGCAACGTGCACAGCGATGCTGTTATGGGAGTCGTGAGGTGAAGTCATACCTAGTAACTGGTTTTTTGTGTTGCTTAGCTTTTGTTACTTAGCTGTGATATCATGGGCAAAATATTATAAACATATCGTGGCTATAGCTTGCTTGTGTAACAAAAGATCAGGAACTTTTATTAAGTTTGTTTTCCTTGTCATATTGTAAAAATTTATTATGTGTACTGTGTATATTAGAAACAGATTTGGGTAATTCTGTCTAAATGAAGTCATCCCAGCTATTTCCAGACTGTCTGTTTTCGGTTGTGAATAATTTTCATACATCAGATGGTTGTCATATTTAGTAGCTCTCTACATTTTAAATAGGACATATCCCATTTTGAACTTCTACGGACATCAGCTGCCTCTAATTTTTAAGGCTGTTTTGCTGCAGAAGTATTTTAAATCACTGCTGGTGGCAGGGCAGGGCAGAGCTGGACCGATGCTGGGAGTCCGTTGCCTTTCTGCAGCAAAATAACAGGTTTGAACAGTGGCAGTAGTGCTTGTGGCTTTCAGCAGCACGCACTGGGGAAGAGCCTGCCAGATACCTATTTCAGCTTGTCCCTTTGTGTTCACACTTTGCAACAAATATGTTAAAAAAACAGTAAAGGAAAAGTACTACGTATCAAAAAACTCCTTCTATAAAAGAAATCTCTCAAAGAAAGCGGGCTTTTTTTTTCTTGCAACAGAAGTGCGAAAGAAGTTAACGTTTAAATGTTTAATGTTTAAATTTAAATCACGTACACATCTACATCACAGCTAAGTTACTGTGACTTTTTTATTTTTTTTTAATTCTCAAGGCAAAGTTTCTTTGGTCAGCATGGGGAAGCTCTGGTGCTCCTGCTCCAACTAAACACAGTATGCAGTGGGGGAGTCTGCAGTGATGATCACAGAGGTGAATTTTGCCCTAAAACCATCAAGTTTGCCAGAAATACTTGAGTTGCAGCAAGTTGTTTAAAAGAAAGAAGGAAAAAAAGCAGGAGAGAGAGAGAAGGCATTTTGATGTAGCTTGCTTGAGCGGAGGACAGCAGCTGTTTGCCTGATGTGTTTAAATCTCTAGAGCTAATATTGAAGTTTCAGGGCAACAAGTGCAACATAACAGAATACGTAGAAGCTAAACCCAGGGAAACAATTGGAATTGGATGTGGCTTCGAAGCTTGACAGTTTTACAGCTGTGTCGTCGGGTTGGCAAAGTGGTTTGTGGTGAGTGCAAAGGAAAAGGCTGTTGCATTGCCGAAATGTTTTTATTTTCCTGATAAGTGTAATCTGCCTTTTATAAATTATTGATCTATTAAAGCTGTAGTGTTAACAGTGCATAATCTGAAGCCACTGAAAGCCTAGAAATTTAAAGTAGACTGAAGGAGGAAGAAAGAAATGTACTTTGTGTCAAGATGAAGTTCGATGAAGCATGGAGAAGATGGAATAGATTATTAAATAAACTTTGAAGGGAGATGGAAAAGGCACTGAAATCTCTCATTTTGAAGGGAATTAGTTTACTTGATTATATGCAACTGTATCACACTCAGGAAAGTATAAGACAAATGAAAGCAAAACAAAATTTAATTGAGCTATTATTTTGCAGACTTTGGCTCCGTTTCAGACATCCTAATCAAATTGTGCTTTGCTCACATAACTGATGTTAAATGCAATCTACCAACAGATGTTTAAACAGAGACTAATTGGAAAATCTACATCCTGGGTTCAGCTTGTCTAGCTGAAAAAGTTTTGAAATTGTATTTTGAAAGGAGGTCAGAGGATGAAGGGTGGAACTCAGGTAGCAAATGGCTGTCAGAGAGCAGCACAAGGAGGCTGGAGCCGCAGAGGTCACCGATGCCGTACCTTGGTGTCATTTGCACCTCAGAAAATGGTCTTCTGTCGCGTTACGTTGTGGGAGTTGTGTCACAGCTCCATAGCTCACGCCATGTGCCAGCATGCATTGAGTACATAGTGTGGTGGAGTGCACTGATTGAGAGTTTCTGAAGCGGGGCGTATCCCAATGCTTATCAAATCTCAGTGCTTTCTTCTCAGTTGTTTCGCTGTGCCATGCGCTTTTTTAACTTGGACAGCTTTTATGTTATTAACCTGTGTGTCACATCTCAATTTCAAGCCTTTTCTGACATATCTATGCAGCCCCGTGGACCCCTGATGGGTTGCAGCACTGGGTTAGGTAGCTCAGGCCAGGTGTCTCCTAGGTTTAAGTGACCACCGTCGGGTGAGTACGCTGGAGTCATGGGATCTCAGACAGGTGTGCACAGCGGCAGTGATCATGCCCACTGCTATTTCTTCATAGGATATTTGGGTTTGTGCACTTCGCTCCTTGTCAAAACTTAGGGCCAAAGAATTATTCGTGGTTTGTGTCCTGCGCCTTGAGTTGGGTTGGTTTCTATTATGCCAGTGTGGTATACATTTGCCGTGGAAAATTTATGTCCCAAGGAATTTGTTGTCCTAGCAAACAGTATTTTGTGCTTGCAGAAAATTTCTCGAAAAAACTGTTTTTTTAATCTAACAGATGTGAAGCAAAAGGCAAAAATCAGAAATACTTGTGAAAATTCTTCCATCTTTCATTGGGGAAAAAAAATTAAAAATCAGTAGAAGTGTTTTGGCTGAATATGAAAGCATGGATAAACATCTGAAGCAAACCTGCTGCCACCACTAGCCTAGCCACAGTGCAAATTCAGTGATTTTGATCTTGTTGGCTTTGCTTGCACGAATTGGTACATAAAGACCAGTTTGATGATCTGTCACTGCCCATATTATTAATTGATGAACCTCCCAGCTCCATCCCAATGTGAGCTGTGTTCAAGCCAAAGTGGTAACCATGTTGTCCGGAGCTGGGTTGTGACCCCTGTTTCCATTTCATGTGGCCTTTATGGGACGGTTATGCTGGAGTAAAAGTGAAATGCAACTCAATGAACAATCTGTAAACTGCATGAGAGGCCCATGTGGCGCTCACAAAGGTCTGTGTGCTGTTGCCTTGGGCCAGTGGCTCCTCATATTAGTGCTGGTGTTGTACAGGGTTAATTGTCAGTATGTAATGGGGAGCAGCCAATCAGAGTGTAAAAACACAATCATGCACATATATATATATATTTTTTCAAATTTACCAATTGGAACCCAACAAAAGACAGATTATATTTTATGACTTGTAAACAGCAGGGCAGATATTTCAGGAGAACTGCAGACAGCTGTAATTTTGTGAATGTGCACAAATTACTTGGAAAACAAATATTCCTCTGCCTACACAGCTGTATTCACAACCGTGGACCAGAATGCCTTTTGCATGATGTTCACGCCTGGTTCTATGGAATATAATAATGCTCAAATGAAGAAAATGTGATTTAAAAGCGAAGTCAGAATTAATGCTCACTGTGAAAACCTGTATTACTGGCTGAGGTGTTGGCATGGGAGTGGATCGGGAAAAATGGAAACTAACCAAGGCATTTGTTCCTACTCGTATTTAGAGCTGAATGCTTAGACTCTTGTAGTAGAGATGAACGTGCCTGTATCTTCCTGAGATGCCAAATACTGTCTGTACTGTCCTACAGTGTAAACATTATACTGGATTTGGTGGTTAAAGCCATCTGCAGGGCTGCACGTGGTCACTCATGGGGAGAAGTGCTGTGGGAAGGAGGCAAGGGCTGTCGTGGCATCATGGGGGCTGTGGGTCAGCCTCTTGCCCAGCCCTTTTCTTCCTGGTTATCTGCACCCAGATGGATTTGCAGAATGCAGCTGAGCTGTTGTTCACGTAGTTTGATTGTGTGCTGGCGGTTCCTTCTGTTTGTCCTTTTACTGTGTGATAAGGAGTTTATACAGGAAAGCGGGAATAACAAGAGAGAAGACAAAGAAAATCCCCAAAAGTAAAAACAACGCCAAGCAAGAAGGAGTAAAGCAGAAGTTGGCAAGAGCCAAAGGCCTTGCATTAATTTTACTTTCAACTTCTGTGTTTATTCAAAGGCTGTGGATACAGGTTAACTTCCTTTGCTCAGTATTTATTGCTGTGTTACTTGTCTTAAACTGGAACAATGAGCACTTTGTTGATTGGGTTAAGAGACTGTCCCATTTTATTCGGTCTCCTGCATCTCTCTCTGTATCTGCAGGATTTAAGCAGTTTATTTTAATTTCAGATTTCTAACCCTCCGTCATGGATTGCTGCTGTGCCACCGGCAGCAACACTTGAGGGACTATTGTTCGTCTTTTCAAAGTGGTGGGAGCGCACAGCGGAGCCATTAGCTTCTCTGAAACCTGACCTTCCTTGATGATATTACACCTTGCAGATTCGGAGCAGGGTAAACATTTTAAAGGAGAGGGGAAATATCAGGTTATTTTTCATCAGAAAAAGGTTGTAGAAATATTCTGCACAAGGATTAAAATGCGAGGAAAAGAGCCATAATGGCAATAGTTGCCTTTCTGTTTGACAGCCATCAAAGATGCTACCCAAATAATTAATAGGAGAGTGGATGCCTCCTCACCGTTACCCACAGTAACCCTTGAACAGGCAGCTGAGCAGGAAATCGGTGAAGTCACAGTGTAGTGAACAGTGACTGTACTGAATTTGACCTAATTTAGCAATGGTGATGATTTTGGTGCTATGAGGAATGGGCCCAAAGACTTGTCTTGGCCATGCTTATGGGCTGAAGTGTTCGGAGAGTGTGCCAAAAGCATTGACAATTCCTCCCTGGAATAGGAGAGATATTTTTAAATCACGTTTTCCCCAACTGGCCCTACAAGTTAAGGTATGGTTATGATGCCCATGGTTGTTATTTTTTAGACTGGTTGCTTGGAAAATGTGCTCATTTTGAGCCCTTCACTTAACTATGTCTACCCATTTCTTCTGGCAGAGCCCAGCAGTGGAGACATCAGAGCAGCAGGGCCAGCTGCAAGGTTGTGGTGGTGTTCTGTTGCTAATTCTGCAGGAATGAGTGGAGGGGACCACCCTGTCTTATAAAAAAGGAAAGAAAAACAAAACTGAAAAAAAATACATTTTCAGTTTGTAATTTTGATTTCCCTGAAAAAAGATAAACTAAAAAAAAAAAAAGCAGCAAACAGTCATATTCCTTCTATAATAATTACTAGGGCAGTTTGTCCATTCCTGGTTGCCTTTCCTCATGCCTGTAGGAGGCCTGTTATTTTTCTTCTGTGCTTTGCCACCAAAGTACTTCTGTTTGAAAACACGAGGAAATTCAATTTCCTAACACACCTCTCAAGTCAGGGCAGTTATGGCAATAGAAGAGTTGCAAATGGCTTGTGTGAACAGTTGAGGATGGGGCTCTTCATACGGGGCCATGCTGAGGTGTGGAAGAGGGGAGATAATTGTAAATGTTCTCGTGGGGATCTGATTGACAGCTTATTGTCTGTCGACGGCTGAGTAGAGAATAGGAAATGAGTTAAATGTAGGGGATCTGGCAGGCTGCAGGCACTCCTGATGGCAGCTGCTGCACTGAGCAAAGCACTCAGAGCCCCTAGACCCTGGGCAGGGGTGCCAGTGGCACCCCTCTTTCAGAGGTACCCCAAAGGGATGCCCCTAAGTTGGTTCAAAACATGTGTGAGATGAGGCTGTGGCTTGTTTGCTGCTGCTTGGTCATCTGGGGCGCCTGAAGTGGTCTCACCCCTGTGGCCAGCATGTCGGGGTGAGCCCGGGCTGTATGTTAGTGTGACACATCAGTGTGGAAGAACAGCAGGGGCGTGCCACAGTGCTGGTGGGTGCTTGTGGTCCATGGACAGAACAAGAGAAGGAAACGTCTTCTCCCCAACTCAATAGATCTGATATGTGAGGTCTCTTCAGTAGTTTTACAATATCATGAAGTCTGGGGCCAGTTACATGTGTTTAAAGTTTTCATCGTCCCACCTTTTTCTCTGGAGTGATGCGTGCCCTTGGCTCCAGGTGCCCATTGGAAGACCCTGATGACGTTACAGATCTGCATGTGCTGAAGATATAACTATTAAAAACAAATACTCTTCCCAAAAATCTCACTGTCTGCATTTTTTTTTTCTCCTTGCCTATGTGCCTTTGGGGAAAAAAAAAAATCCCAGCCTTGCATTGTTAGTGTAGGCTTCTGAGCCAGATTGTACTACAGAGCACACTGATGTATCTTCCCCTGAGGTATGGAAAGATCTATGTGTGCTAAGCAGGTGTTTTCGTTTGTTTAATTGGAGCTGAGTTTAGCACAATATTGCAGATAAATGAATTACACATGTTCAGTAATTCATAGAAAGTGATCGTTGTTTTGCTTAGGCACTTGTCTTCGCATCCAGGTTTGCAGAGATAGTGTGCTGGCAGGCATGGACAAGACCTTTGAAAACCAAAAAAAAAGGTGTGTGCATGAGGAGAGCCTGATGTCTGGTTGCTAAAACAGCAATAACTATTTTGTCTTTGTTTAAAATCGTAACATTTTAAATTTAACGAGTATCCTGTTTTGACAAACTACAAAACCACAGGTCTGAAAAAGAAATGCAGGAGGCCTAAGTCAATAGTCGGCGGCATCTCTGGGCAGGAAGCTTTGGGGTGACACACGCTAGGGGTGACGGCATCGGGGATGGAGAGACCCAGGAACCACTGGGAGGGCTCCAGGGCTTCTCCGACAAGCCCTACCCAGAGCAGACGGTTGCATGCACATTGTTTGGCAGGACAAGTTTGCTTCTACCAGTGTTAGTTATTTATTATTAGTCACTTTTTCCATCTTTATCTGATTTTTACCAGGCTTCCCAAAGCTGCCCTGCCCTCGCAAAGATGCTGTGGAGCATGGGTGCCTCCAACCCCACCCCGGCAGCAGCAGAATGGGTCCCTTGGATCCCAGCAAAGACTCCCTGGCCGGAGCAACATGGGCAATGCCCTTAGCTCTGCTCTCCCCACCAAGAAGCACCCACAGGGCAGCTCAAAGGTGCTGCCTTTCAAAGTACGAGCAAAACCAGTCGCTTGTTACAGCTTCCCTCCTGGTTTTGAGCAGTCCCAGCCCTTGGACAGCTTCCAAATGGATAATTACATTCAACTTACCCAAATTTCCTCTGCAGATTCAATTGTAAACTATTTTCTCGCTCTCTTCTGCCAGTGTTGTATATAATTGTGCTGTGCAGTATTAGATGACTGTCAGGTGCAGCTCCAGAACCTGACTGGTTTTAGGCTCAGAAAGTAAAAGGTCATATCAGTATTTGTGCTAAACTTTAGAAAAGCATTGTTTGTGCCTTTTCAGTTCATGAAGTGCTTTGGAGCAAGCTTTCAGACTAAAGGTGTGGTTGGTGCACAAGTTGCAGTCATTACAGATGGTGCCAGCACTTGATGCCCGTTGTGCAAAGTGACTTCTTTAGGGACATCTTCTTTCATTAATGTCCTCACCTTCAAGCCTTCTGATAATTGAAATTAAAGCTTTATTCCTTATCCATCTATGAATCTGTTACTGCATCACCTATAGAGCCACTGTTTATATTCCTTCCCTTCCACTGGTGGTGGCCTCCTGCCAGATCAGTCCCCTCCATGGGCTACAATAAGGGTCTCGAATGGCTGACAGGAAAAACAGGCAACCTTTACCCACACAGGTACCCATACAAAGCTGTGCCTTGCAAAGCCTGTGTCCTAGGCTGTAATCCAGGCAGTGTGTCTTGGTGCAGCAGTGTGTCCTTCTAAAGGAAGCCAAAGGCACGTGGGGAAGTGGTGTGTGATCTGGGAAGTGCTCCTGCATCCTCCCGGTTAAATGGAGCCACCACAGTAAATCACAGTTGAAAGTGAGTTGGAAGCTTTTAAAACTGTTATTTGTTTGAGGGTTTTCCTGCTGCACACGTCAGCATGGGATTTTTCTGCAGGAGGCCCCTAGGAATTAAGGTGTGTCCAAACCCAGCAACAATCTCTAAAGGTTTGTGGCAGTGTAATCTCTAAACTTTTAATTATGCATATAGCTGAAATTTCTTTAAACTCTGTTCACAAATGTATATTAGAAAGTGCTCATCCCACATGTACACACACACACACACACTTCCTTCCTTCCTTCCTTCCTCCCTCCCTCCCTCCCTTGTTTTACACCCACTTCCAGCAAGGTTTTAGCTCATGGCATCCTTCCTTGTGCCATGAGCTGTGGCTGGAGCTCCCCACAGGGTTGTCCCAGCTTGGGGCTCAGCTGGACCACCGAGCCCCTCCACTCTGCCATCCTCCCAGCATGTGTGCGGTGTCAGAGGACTGTGCAGAGCTCTTGGCTGCATCTGGGTTTCCCACTTGATGTGCAGCCCATTTGGGAGGCTGATTCTGCAGCTTCAAGCAGTTTAATGAGATGCAAATTGTTTGTGATGCTGCCTTATTAAATGTATTGTAATTTTAAAATCATTTGCTTGTTAATTGTATTTAAATAGCTGCCACTTAGACAAGCAGAAAGTTTCCAGAAAGATAAATAGATTTTTCTTATTATTATGTTGGAAAGTGGCCCCGATGACCTTTCTGGGCTGCTTTGATGCGACACTTTCCAAATGGAAGAGTGCCTTGGCCTTGCTCGCCTCTTTTGCTTCACTCTTTTCCCCAAACAAGAAATACTCTCCCTACTACCTTTCTTCTATGTAACCGCAGTCCCTTAAGAAGGTGATACAGCATAGTGGTTTGGAAGGTTTAGACTGGAGATAGCTTGCTTTGCCCTCTGTTCAGCCAAGTTGTATCAGCCTAGGTCAGATTTTGGGCTGGGTGTGATGTGGATGCTGCCACCTCTATGCAGATGGGATTTGAAAGGATCCAAGAGATTAGGGGGATGCTTACATCTCTGCTACCCTTTGAAATTCCCAGTCCATTTTTATGTTGATGTATGTCTGCCGAGGCAAGATTGCCTATTCTCAGCACCTTCAAGGCTCCGTCTTCTGCATGTTGAAACCAATGGCAAAGTTTCTCTTGGCTCCAGCTGAGCAATGTGAGGTCCCTGTTAACCTCAGCTCAGCTTGGGTTAGAGCTTGACTACATCATTGCCAGCTTTGGTGTGGAGTAGGCTGCACAATATCATTTGTATTTTATTGGTATTTGAAATATTGTTATGGAAAATGAAAAATAATATTTCCATATCAGTTCGGCTGTTCTTGTGTTGGCTGGAGGACCTCACCCTGCCAGCACTCCCGACTCTTGTTTTCCAGCTCCTCCATTTACCACACCAGACCCTCATGTCAATTCTGCCTCGTGTCCCCAGTGACGTTTCATATTCCCTTTGTTTTCTGCTTGCATCTTTGTTGTGCGGCAGGATCAGTAATAATAGTTAATAATTAGCAGTTCAATAGCACTCTTCACCTTCAAAGCAATTTTAGGCATTAAATCACTGCAGCTCTGCTGGCAATATTACAATATTGACTTGTTACTTCACCAGTGTCACAGAAGCAGCAAAAGCTACACTTTTATGAAGGCCAAAATGGGGTCATTTTTTTTTAGAGTACAAAATTGGCAAAAAATAAAATTTTCTCCTAGGCTGACACTTTGTTTGCCAAATTTCAGCATAGAGCCAATTTTAAAAGCTGAGTAATAAACACCTGAAAAGTTCTGGTTTATAATGGCAGTGCTGAAAAGCCATTAAATGAATGGCCCTGCTATAACACAAGAAAACCCTCTTAAACTGTCAAAAAAACTGTAAAAGCTGGATTGAGGCTTAGTGAATGCCAGCTTCGCCTTTGAGCCTGGAGCTGAGGGATGTTAAGTGAACCTGCAGAGACTGGTAGGGTATGTTATTAGGGATGTCCCTTCTCTTTCATGGGGAAACGGTCCTTTCCCAGGTAAGTGGCAGAGCACGATGAGCATTCTCACTCAGGTGAGCATCTCTCCAGGTCTGCCCAGCCACTGGGGAGAGGGAAGCCAAAGAGGAGCGATGGGGATGGAGCTCCAGGGGATCAGGAAGAAGAACTTGCAGCAAAGTGATCAGCGAGAGCCTCCTGGAGCAAAAAAGGAATCAAGGGATGCAAGGTGGCAGAGTGGGTTTGGGAGGAAACAGCATGGGGACAGTGGGAAGGAGCAGCATGGCAGGACACAGGCTTGTGAAGCAGAAAATACGGCTCTGGGAGATATGTGGACACACATGGTCCACAGTGGGAGACGTGAGGGAGATGTGACCAGCAAGGTAGCAGAAAGCCCTGGAGAAGACCTGCTTGGCTTGTTTTCTCCTGGACCCAAGGAGTGTATTTCTGCACTGCTTTTCAAGGGAGTGCGGGCTGTTCCACCTCCTTCTGCCTGCAGCCTTGCTGGCACGTGTGGATGCAAATACCGCATCTCAGACGAGCATAGTACGTGTGGGTGGCCGAGAGCAAGGTATCAAAATTCACCTCCGTAAAGCAGCACACAGCCTGTGGCCAGCTTGGACCCTCTCCCCTTCTCAGCTCAGGGTCTGCAGGCAGAGGGTGCCGCTGGGAAACTGAGCTGTAAGAGCAGCATAGTAAACTAGCAAATTGACCAGTAAAAGAAATCAGTAAATGAAGGAACAGCTATTAATGTGCCAAGCTAAGATGTGTAATTATACCCTAGGACTTTTCCAAACTAATACATGTTAAAGGTGTAAACCTATTAAAGGAGAGATTTTTCTGTATGGGGAACTTATGTAGATAGAAGGATTTACACTGTATTTTATTCTTGTATTATAAGGTATAAGGAACGTTTGAGCAAATCCAGTCATTCCTATTATTATAATATCATACGTTTTTCATACCATTTTATGCAGTTCTTCAAAAACTTTGGCACTAATTCTCTTTATATTCTTAGGAATTTTCTTTTAAAAACAGAATTCTTTTTCTCAAATAGTTAATTAGATTTTGAACTTCAAATACAGTACTTACTTTTTTTTTCCTCCCAAGAATAGGAGTGTTAGATCCATTGTGCTGGCCAAATTACAGTTTGGATAGTTACATTCTCTCTGCTTAATCACCCTGCAATTTCATTGGAGTGAAGGATTTGGTGCCTCAGGTGTCCTGAATTCTTCCAGAGCTCTGTATGGTGAAGTTGCTGCAACATTCACCCCAGAAGTGGTTGAATTCAACAGCAGAGAATTATCTCTGTCCGAAGCAGACGTAACAGTTTCACTCACAGAGATGATTTTTTGTAGTACTCCTTTGCTGTTGCAGTTAAGAGATGAGTTTGTGCTTTTCCAATCCAAGCAGTCCTGCCCCAAGCCTTTAGGCACATCTGAGGGATTTCTTTTGCTATGGGAAGGTAAATTTGTTTTAAGGGGCCCCAGACAAATTCCTTTATTTGCTGGTTCACCCTTTGCCAAGATGGGTGCAGTGAGGGAGTAGGTCCTGGCTGCCCCACCACATCCCCTCCTGACTTGGAGAACCATGACCTCTCAGCATCATCTTTTTGCTTATGATTTAGCACAGACGAAAGGGTTTGGATAAGCGGCAACTGGATTTGGATAGGAAACGTCTGTGGGTCATAACCTTTGATTACAGACAGGAGCCCTCATTGCCTGTGGAGGGGAGGCAGAATGGGAGGATCCTGTCCTCCTGAATCCAGTCCGGCTGAATCCAGTTCAGACTCCATTTATTAAGGAAGAAGTGATGGATCACAGCATTATGCTGTGGGCTAGAGTGGAAGTACAAAGGAATACCCCAAAGCACTCAACGAGTCCTGCTTAGTTCTGCACAAAGGACTCTGAGCTGGTCAGATGACCCCAAGGGATCTGAGAGCAAAGTCCTATAGTCGGGGTGTTTGCTTAGCCTGTACGGCTGGCTGTTTCTCCTCCATGTGAAACCAGACATGCACCATCAAAATGACTGACATGGCCAAAGGCCAGGGAATGTCTGTGCAGAAGCTGAGCTGTCTCCTGCCCTTCAGCATCCTCTCCCATCCCACCAGGCTGAGCAAGGGGATGCTCACAACCTGGGAAGAGAAGGGAAGACGAGAAGCACTCAATGCATGTCTGGGGTAGTGGCCTCGAGGAGGCCTCCCTTGTCATGCCAAGCTCTCAGAGAAGCTTTTTATTGGTATACAGGAAAACCTGGGATGGTAGCCTGTAGTAGCTCCTCCTGGTAGTTGAGCATTGCGGAGGAGCAGTGCTGTTCAGAGGTACAGGACAGTCTGGTATGGAAACCAGGGGTCATCTCAGAGGGCTTCTCTGTATCCTCCTGCCTGTAGTAAGTTGTCTTGTCTTCAGCAGTGTTTGCTGGCTTTGCAAATCGCACTGGTCTGCTGCTTTTTGGCATTTTTGGAAGTGGATTTGATTCCTGGAGCCAGGGTGCCACCCCTTTGCTCTAACAGGAGCAGAGAGATCCCAGCCCTGCTTTCAAACTCTTGCTGCATGTAGTGTTGGCAGCACTGCAGCTCTTCTGGGTGCTCCTATCTAACTATGAGATCTGCTGCCTAAACCCCTCTTTAGGAAATAATTCAAGTTGCTTTGTTGTGTGTACAAAGTTAACTGTTTTCCTCTTTAAAGAAAAGATGTGCAAAGCTCTTCCCATGGCTGCCCTCTTTGAAAAAATTAAAAATAGCTTTTGAATGTTGGAGGGAAACTTGGAACTGCGAGCCAGCTAAATACACTGTTTCATGAAACCTTGGGGACCATTGAAATGAGAACAGTGGCCCATTACTGCTAAGAAGGTGTTTTAATGAAAATACACTGAGACACGTTCCCAACAGAGTGAGTAAAAAACATGGAGATGCCCAGAGGTGATACAGGTTATTCTTACAGATGAACCAGAATATACAGCTTGGCACTCCTAGGCTGCATGCGATAAGTGGTGTAATGGACTGATGGGTGTTTCTACATAAAAGGGACCATGTTTAATCCAATTTACTTGAATTTAAATCGGTGGCAATACATGTGTGTAGGTTTGTGTGTATATAAATAGTGTGGAAGTAGGCATGACTTTTTAGAAGAGGGTTCTTTGTGGTGAAGCGAAGCATGAGCTCTTCTGGTGATCGAAGCAGATTGCCAGGAGAGGGCAGTAGGTCTAATGCTGTATTTCACACCAGCTGTACCCGTACCAGCCCCAGATCAAGGGGGTTCACCTCAAAATGTGAAGCTAGGGGAGCTGTGGCCACTCCAGCCCACAGCGCCCACCAGCCTGCACCAAGCAGTGAGCAGCAGATGCTCCGTTGGCGGTGGCCAGGAGTTCACTGGTTAATACTTGACGGGCAAAAATGTCTTTGATTGACAATTGTGTTGTTGATGTTTCATTCTGTGTTTTTTTTTTTTTCCCTTACCATGGCAACTTTAACATCATGACAAAACACCTACTCTTCCTCTCGGAGCCATCGCTGTTGTCATGCCCAGTGGGTTATTTTGGTAGACAGGGGTTGTTCTTTTCAAGTGGAGGTGTTGCCGTCTCCTACCAGATACCACCTCCAGTCTTTCCTGTCCTCAGAAGGTTTTCTCTGTGTGAACACTGTGTTTCAACCCATGGCAAAAAAATGGAGTTTTAATGGAAACTGCAGCGTTTCCTCTACTGTACGTGACATAAATGCTATCTCACCTAATTAAGGAAAGTAACAGAGAACAGTTAGTGGTGATTACCTTTCAATATATTGTGTACTTTGGGGCAGAAAAATAAATTATGAATAATGTCCAAGCATACTTGGAACAATTTGCACACTGTGCTGTGAGTGATGCAGACCTGCTGGTAGAAGAGTGCGCTAATAAATTTTACTTTGTGGCGGAAACAAGAGATTACAGTTTATTAGGAAAGGAGATGGCAATTTATTAAGATCAATCAAATATGAATGCAGAGCCAAAATGTTGCAAATTTTATTTATTTATTTATCCGGAAGCATTGGGGGGTGCAATTATATAAAATTTGTTGTTTACCTGTGATATTTGATTCGTTATTAATATTTTTATGTTTAGAGGGAACCATAATTTTACTGAAATGTCTTCCGTAACTCCTGCACAATCATATTCATAACTCACCTGAATGTTGACACATCCTGCTGTGTATATATAAATTAACTAGTAACACTGGCATTATAAAATGATGCATTAAATGAAGATGTGAATGGTAATTTAAAGCATGCCATGAAGTGAAATTTAAACCATTGTACAGCACTGAGGGGATTTAAAGAGCCTTCTTCAGACAGAATTCACAGGGGCAATAAGGAAGATGACAGTTTCACATCAAAAAAAAGAAGAGCAACAGGGACACAAGCATAACTGAAATGTTAATTGCTTTGCTGTTCTGTTTTGTTAGACACCATCAGCTAAAAATCACTTTTCTGCCTGCAGATATTTTACTGTGAGGGCATTAACTGTGATTATTAAAAATGGACAGAAAAACTTGTTTACATTGTGCATTTTCTCAGGACTTTGTGGGTAATAAGTTTCACTGTTTCCTGTTTAGTCAGTTGTTTTCCCCATTTGTTTTTGTAGGTCTTTCAGACAGCAACAAGGGAAAATGAAGCATTCTCAAAACAGGAAAATGTGATTTAACCCCACAAAAATGGGCCTAGGGATCCAGGAGTGGAAATAGTATACGAGATCGCTTTTTCCCTTAGAACTGCAGACAGCAGCTTGCTTGTGACTCTTGCCCCTGTGCTGAGCGGTGCAGTGTGGCACTCACCTTTGCCATGTTTGGTGTTGGCTCCAGCAGGCAGGCAGGCTCCTCTGTGCCACAGCAGCACCAAAGTTCACCTGAATTACTCCCAAATTCATCCTCAGGGAGGGGGTGTGCAGGATTTAGCCCACCATCTGCTGCCGGAGAGCAAAAGGGGACCTGTTCAGCCATGCCTGCCATGGAGAACACCCCCAGGAAGACAGGAACAGGTGTATTGCTCTCTTAGGTAGAAATTGTTTGGTATTGGGACTAGACATAAAATTTGAGGCAGGTTAACTCTGGTTAGAGGAGGTTGCACTAAGTGTATATTTGTCTTTTCTTTCTTTCTCCCCTGCCCTGCAAGCAAGCGAGGGCTTTTCTGTAAGCAAGCCCATGGCTTCTGCGTGGATAGGTCTAGAATAAAATGTACACGTAAAATAATGACATAACAAAAGCATTTCTTCCACTGTATTCCTTTTCATCATAATTCATAATCTGTTCCTTTGACTTGGACCTTAGAGCTCAGTATCCATGCTATACTGCAGTGATTATTTTCTTTTACCTAGTGTTGATACTGCCACTTAATATGGACCTGATCTTGAGGGCATGTGCTGCCAAATAGTCACTGAGTCTGCCACGCTCATTCCCAGTTATTCTTAATTTGTTACTTCATGTGTTCTGTTTTGAACATCCCTGTCTGATTGTCTCTGTCTGAAATGACTCTCTGTAATTGAATGGAGCTAAAGTGGGAGCTTATGGTTCTTCTTGGTCTTTTAAAATATTTTGCTGGCTTAGAAATGCGTTATATTTCATGATGACCTTACGTAACAAAAACTACCATCTCCGTTACTAAGGGAATACTAAGACTGGAGTTTTTAGCCCACAGCAGATGTTGGCTGAGCTTGCAGGTATGAAGCTTTTATATGAAAGGGTATAAAATGCTTTAGAAATACGGCTTGCAGGTTCTGTGGCCAGTGCTCAGTGCTTAGACAGCACCTTTCATTTTTGAAATTTTTTGCAAATATTGGTCTACGGCAGATCCTGAAATGAGTAGCCCCATTTTGCAGATGATGAGACAGAGGTGTTGAGGCCGTTGACTGCCTTTGAAGTGGTGGGTGTGCAAGCAACTCCAGAGCCAGGCCAGAAATTTTGCAAACCAAGCTCTCGGAGAGAGAGGCGTCCTCAATGTGAGAAATGTTTAATAAAAAAAACCAACAAAAATATCTAGGTGACTTGCTGAAGGCTGGGGAGAATTGTCAGTGCCAGCAGCCCTATGTTTTTGCTTTGCATGTAGCTCACAGCCTTGTGCTTGCGTTGCCACATTATACTTGTCTTTGCTCCTGGAAAGAGGAGAATGTCTTGAACAAAGGGGTGGGCTTTGTAGAGTCCCCTTTTCTTATAAAGATAGTAAGTTAGATCTTGGTACAAAGTGATGTGATCAGTCAGCAATCGGGGCAGGAGGAGGGCAGTGGTCTTTCTGTTGAGCTGTGTGGACCTGGATATGGCCCTATTGGCAAATAACAATTGAAGATGTGCTTAATAGGATTGAGGGTCATGTGTGTGAGACATCTGTGACAAGACAGATCAGAAGATTTCCAAACTGGGGTCTGTGGAGCATCCTGTCACTGGTCCGCAGGGACTGCCTGGGCATGCAGCCCTAGCCGTGTTTCAGGAGCAAAGTTAGCACAGGTGTGTTACATGCACAGAGCTCTTTCCTGCTTGTCCATGCTCCTTTGCCATGGGTACAGCTGAGGATGCTGCCTCCGCACTGCTTTCTGCAAATGCAGCAGGGAGGAGGAGATGGTCCACAAAAGAAACTGTTGAAAAGTTTAAGTCTGTGTATTCTGTAATATATTCCCCAAAGCAATCTGAGTTCCCCGAGATTACTTTGAAGTCCGGGACAGGAAGGATTCTCTTAAGCACAGGCAATAACTATTACTAGCTTGTTGCATGCGTTACCAGTTCATATTGTTACTGAGCATCCAGTAGGAGTGTGTGCCCGTTTATTTGCTTGCCTTTGCATGCATCTAATCTAAATAGCGGCTGTTCCCATGCCCTGTATGCACTGACCTGCTGGGTGCGTGCGTGCCCCTTTAAGAGGCAGGCGCTTTCTGATTCATGTAGGCTGCTTCTGGTAGATTTAGGGTCTTGCAAAAGATGCCCTTAGTCTCTTATTAAATATTCATAAGAGGGTGGGGTCACATTTTTGTGACCTGAAAAAAATCCCATTAATAAATTTGTTATCTGACACGAAAACACTTTAGGGTGGAAAGCAATCCGTATCACATCCCATTTAACGTCAGATCACAAGTTGTCAGTAAATTGGGTCCTTTGTCTTTGCTTCTGGCGGGTTCTTTAGCAGCATAACTGATGGGGCCATTGTCTGACAGCCCTCGACTCCTGCAGGAGAGTGCGGTTCTGTCTGGGAGCAGCGTCAGGGTGGCTGCTCTCTCCTCAGCTACCTGCACTCGAAGTAACTGTCTGCATCAGAAACCATGTGAAAAGGTAAAAAAAAATAAAGTTGAAATAGCAGGAGAGCTTTTACCAGCCGTCAGTGCCCGAGGTAGCTTTTGGGGCAAGAGAAGAGAGGTTACGGGGACGGCGACTGTCCCAGGATAGGGACAGGACGCTGCCTCTGCGTCTGTTCAAGGCTGCTTGTTGTGAGCAAAGTGACCCTACTAACCCCGCTGCCACCACGGCGTCGCGGACCCCAACACGGCGTGTCCCTTCCACGCCGCTCCAGGGCTTGGCTGCCCCAAACCGGGCAGGGGGGGCTGCCGGGCTGGTGGGAGCGGCGGGGGGGACTCGCCTGAGCATCCCACCGCTCCCTGGTGCTGCTCCTGAGCATCCCACCGCTCCTTGGTGCTGCTCCTGAGCATCCCACCGCTCCTTGGTGCTGCTCCTGAGCATCCCCGTTGCTCCTCAGTGGCTGACCCTGAGCATCCCACCGCTCCTGGTTACTGATCCAGAGCATCCCGACTGTTCCTCGGTGGCTGGTCCCGAGCATCCCCCCGCTCCCGGTGGCCGGTCCCAGGCACACAGCCGGTTAGGATCCTGGGGCAGGGAGAAGGGGGTCCCGCGCGCAGCGCTCGGGTCTGATGCGAACTCTTGCCACAGGCTTTTTTCGCTCGTTTATTTTTTTTATTATTATTCCTCCCTGCTACTGCGAGCTGCGGGGAAGAGGCGAGGGGAGAAGAGAGACACTTCTGACGAGAGGGAACGGCCTCAAGTCGCGCCAGGGGGGTTTAGGTTGGATATTGCCCGGTCCAGCGGGACGTGCCCCTGCCCATCGCAGGGGGGTTGGAACTGGATGAACTTTAAGGTCCCTTCCAACCCAAACTATTCTATGATTCTGTGACTCTGTGCTTAGGAGGAATTTCTTTACCAAAAGGGCTTTCAAGACCGGGGAGGCGGCGGAGTCCCGGTCCCTGGAGGGGTTTAAAAGCCGGGTGGATGAAGTGCTTGGGGACCCGCTTTGGGAGCGGGCAGCTCCGCCGCTCTCCTGAGCTGACGCTGTGAAAGTTGCCGCGGGACACCCCCCCCCCCCAATTCCTTCTCCGCCTCGGGGGCGGCTGTCGGTCGGTCCGCGGGTCGGCCGCTCGGTCCCGGCGCGGCCCGGGGGTCGCGGGAGGCGGGGGGAGGGCCGTCCCCGGCGGGCTCCCCGTTCCGGGGCGGGGAGTGCGCGGCGCAGGGCGGGGCCGCGGGGTGGCGGCAGCCGGCGAGCAGCGCGCCCCGCACTGCGCCCGCCGCTCCGCTCGCTCCATGGCCCGGCCCGCCGCTCGCCGCCCGCCGCCGCCGCCGCGCAGGTGGGTGCGGGGGACGGGGACGGGGCGGGGGGGGAGGAGGAAGAGGAGGAGGAGGAAGGGGGGACGGCGCCCCGGAGCTCGCCCGGCGCCCCGGGCAGCCTCCAGACTTGCCGCGGGGCTGCAGCCAAGACTCGCCGAGGGTCTCAAACTCCCCGCGTCGCGTCTCGCCTCGTGCCGGGGGAGCTGGGGAAGAGGCGGGCGGAGCGCTCGGCCGGTTGCACGGCAGCCGGGGCGGCTCGGGGGTGGATTCGGTTTGGATTCGGCTGCGCGAGGGGTTTTTTCTTTTTTTTTTTTTTTTTCTGAGCCGGCGGGGCTGTAACGGGCTGCGGTGGGATGGTTGGGAGGAGGGAGCCCTTAGGAAGTGGGTGGTAAGTTTAGAGCAAAGTGCACACACACTCTTCCTCTTTGGGATTAACTCCTTCAAACCCAACTTGGTCCACGGAACGCCGAGCGTCTCAACTTGTCCTTGCGCTGGTGGCAGGAGAAAAAGCCCCTGGAGAACGCGACGAGGCCGTCCCGGGGCATCTGCCGGCGTTCGCCCCGCTACCGCTTCGTATTTTTAAGTAAAAACAAGTTTGGTGGCAGGAAATGTGAATCATTCGGGGTGACTAAGATTTGTTTATGAAAACGAAATGGTTGGATTTATCCTAGCGATGAGTGTTGAATGGCTAACTGCGATAAATCGCTAAAGTTTATTCCTAATAAAAAGTGAGTTGCGCGGGCTGGTTTGCCTTGTTATAAATAAACCGAAATGTTAAAAGTCTTTCATTTGGGTCTGAGCTGACCATCGTGCCTGATGCTTGCGAGCCCGATCCTGGAGTGACCTGTGCGATATCTGTGAGAGGAGAGAAGCCTCTTTCTCTCTCTCCGGAGCACTAAGCGCTCTGCCTGCTAAATTAGTGTTTGCTGGATTGGGCCTCTCGTAATTATGTTTACTGTGCAAAGCTTTCAGACATCTTACACGTCTTTACATCAAGTTAAAAATTGTATTTGCTTCTCTCTCTTTTAAAAGTCACAGCTGAAATACGTGTTTACACGTGAAGGTGTCAGGAAACGGTGCTTCTGTCTGGTTAAGAAATGGCTTTTGTTGACTGTGTGTTTATTGCAGTAGCAGCCTAGGAAATCTCTAAAAGCAGACACCCTCCTCTTCTCGCAGCCAGCGGAAAATGTGCTGTCAGAGGGCTTCCAGTGATCTCCTGTGACTACTTCTAAAAAATTTCATTGATAGGGCTGCAGAGATGAACCCCAAATCCTGCCTACGCAGAGTGGCTGCCTTGGCCTGGACGGCGATAGAGCTGAACTGCAAACTGATTGGTCTGACACTTTATAATCAAAGTTGATTTATTGTTCATTAGTAGTGCATTAGCCCTTTCAGGCGAGACAGTTATTTGTGTAGTGGCCTGTCAAACAAAAGGCCACTAGCACCTGTCATTGCCAAACCCTGAGATAAGCGAGCAGATATTAAGATAATGCAAACAGAAATACACCGGAATGAGGTAAAGTTCTAGCAATTTCCCTGTAAGAAATACTGTTTTATTTAACGTGCTCATGTTTAGCATACAGAGGAACTGGACTGTAGAAGGAAGGGGCTGCCCTGCACCAGGACCGTTGTGAGGAGAAGGCGTCGGGAATGATGAGCTGGGTGTGCGTGGCACCGGATTCAGGGCACCTCCGCAGTCAGGAGGCAGCTGGGGCAGATAATGAATTGGGGAAAGGCAGGAGCTGATAGGGAAAACGTGAATGTTGTTTTGTAGCCTTAATTTAATTTTGTTTGATTTTGGTTTTAGCGTGAGAGAAGATTGAGGCACTTTTCATGTTTTGTCCCTGACTCCTTCCTCCTTTTCCCAATGGACAGATGTCGTGAAATGATGCTCTTACTGGCAGGGGTTAATTATATGAAAACTTGATGACATCACAGCAGAGCTGTGAGAATGTCAAAATACATCTGCTGCCACATTCAGACATATTGCTCTCCCTCCTCTCCCCCTATATCAGCTCCCCTCCCCTTCTCCAAAGGGAATGATCTCATGACATAAAACAGAAAACAACACAAGTGTCAAAAGAAAACAAAATTAGTGAACTTTTGTCTGCCACCATAGAAACGAGGATTAACTTATGTTATTCCAGAGCATGGAATGGAGACTATCTGCATGAGGATATATAGTGTATTGTCTTCTGTGAATTTTCATTTGACAGGGATTTTGGAGGCTGTGATCTTAATTAAATCTCAACTGACTCAAATAATGCATCTAAAGGCATGCAGTGTTGCGTAACCTTGCTGAGTTGGTAAACCATAAATCATCAGAAAGCTTATGATAGGAAAGGCTGCTTTGAAATTTTTTTTGTTTGCTACAGTTGGTTTTTTTTTTTTTTTGGTCTTGTTCAACACACACTTTACCATGCTGTACCACAGTGCCCTCCCTTTTTTAAGCAGCATAATTTTTGCTTAAGAAAAAAAGTAAAAGATAAGCTCTGAGACAGGCTCTGACCAGTCACTCAGCTGAACTAAAGAGGAGCCATAAATATAATGGGACTGACAGGGAAGAAATGAAATCCCAGCACTTGCTTGCTGTGAATCTTGCTGCTCATAGGAAGGTGCGGGTGCTTCACATTCTCCTACTGCTGGATGAGCCCTCTACACCTTTTCGAAGTGTAAATGTTAGCTCCATGCTGGAATTTATGCTGTGGCATAAGTAGTTATCGGGCACCGCTGTGGAGCTGTAACGTGTTGCCCTTGGGTTATGCTGGGCCACAGATGGATTATTGCACTAATGGACGGTTGGCTTTGACATCTGCGCAAGTTGAGTTGGTTTTTGTTGTATGCAAGGAAGAAAAGGGTTGCAACAGTTGTGTGGAGAATGGTGAAGTGGATTTTTAGGCGCTGAAAGTGTTGTAGGGCAGTCAGAGCTATTTCTTAGCATTTTAAGATGGCAATGCTCAAGCACTAGTGTTGCTTGAGAATCGTGTTGTTTCTAAAATACCCAAGGTAAAAAAAAATATTATTTCAGTGTATAATACTTTCTTTTCTGCATTTGTGGTCGCATGCCCTGGGCAGCTGGAGGAAAGGTAAGGGTAGAAGGATTTTTGCATTCAGAAGTTCAAGGAGTTGCAGAGATCTTGTGTTTTCTTCTGTCTGTTTCTTAGTCATTTCAGAGCAGCTGAGGGCAAACCTGTGCTGGAACAACACAGCACTTGCATTTGCTGTATGGAAATGTTTCCCGGTGGCAAGATAAGTTACTAATGTTGTTTTTCTCCCCTGTTTGCTAGGGAAAAGCAGTAGCAGGGGTAGTTTTATCAACACCTGCATAACTAGATTGTGGGAAAGTCCTGACACCATAAGCTAAATTTGTTATTGTTTGGTGAAAGGCTTGGCTGGTTTTAAGGAGTTTGTTTATTTTATTGAAAGCAGAACTGCATTACTGGAAACTACTTCGCTGTAGTTCGGTTAAAATGTCCTGTACTGTTTTGTTTTTATAAGGTGCTTACTTGCTCAACCTTGTGTTCCAGTTATAAGGAAAGGGAAAAAAACACATCGTGCGCTCATCTGCAGATCTTAAGTGACCGTGTAGGGACTGGGGAGAGGAGCTGCACTGACAAATAGCTTTTCCCCAGCCTTATTGGTTTTTTGCCTTTTCTTTTGCCTTTTTCAACCTTTCCAGCAGTTTCCTCTGCTGGCAGGAGCATCTGTAGTTTGTACTGAAGTTGAATGAATGTTAGAAACCCCAGACCGAATATTGAACAAATAAGTGGAATTGCTAATTGTGCTGTGCACTAGTTTCAGATGGATTTGCCTTCATTGATTAGGTAAGATGCCCTGTTATTTGGGAGGGACAGCACCCCCTCCTCCCCAAACTGACAGCCGGTTTTAATTTTTAAGCTTTATCTTGCCCTTAAATCTGAGACATCATTGTTCAAATAACTGAGAACAAGGTAAACCAACAACATCAAAAAGGTCGGCTTCTGTGATTTCTCAAGGGCTTGTTATTTTGTACTTTCCAATTCTATTTGATGTCTTGACAAAACAAGATGACACAAGGGAGAATACATTAAATTTTGATTTTCATCTAACCTGTTACAGTCGTGGCAGCTTAATTTCTTTTACTTTTTACCGAAGACGGCTTTTTGCACAATTACTCTAATTGCCACGCCACTTTATGAGAAGGTTTCTGTACGGGTTTCCCATTTGCCTTGATTTTGCGAGGCATTTTTTTGAACGTGCTTTGACCTTTAACACGACGAGCTTGCTGGTTGGAGTGTGTCTTCATTAGGAGTAAATCAGTGAATGGCAAGATTGTCAAAGAAGCAACTGATGTTTTCTCATTAGAATCTAATTTGCGCCGTTGTGCTTAGCTGTGATGTTCAACTGTAGGTGTCTGCCATAGGTGTGAAAAACTGCACATTTTGAGCAAATAAAGTTTACAACTGTTATAAAGGCTACACGCGCAACCAGAGTGGCAAAGCCTTATGCAGTGTTTAAGCAGAGTTCGGTTTTGTTTGGGAAATAAACGGCATGATTTAACCAGGTGAATCTTTTTCAAGCTCACTAATTTTTTTCAGGTGACCAGGACAATACGTGTCTTTTCAAACGCCCTAGGGTTGAAGAGCAGGCAGCTATGGGTTTGATGACTCTCGCAAGAGAAAATAAATACTTGGGGAGTGGAGAGAGGGCTCATCCTACCCTGGAAATTCTGTTGGGAGTTGCAGTTGTTCTTAAAAATCTGCTGCAAGAAAAAAAACAGGTCCTTCTTTATAACACTGCCTTTTTGCTCACATGAAATTCTAGTCCTATTAAATGTTGCAGGTTCAGTCTCAGTCTTCTAGTATTTAATTAAGTGCTTCTTGATGTATTAATGAATTAATACACAAATGTAAGGAGTCTGATATGATGATCATTCTCAGTATATTAAGGGTGTTTGGGTGAGAGAGTGTTTCAAGGGGTTTTCAAGGTCTTTAGGGGTATTTTGGATGTTTCTAAGCAGGATTTCTTTCCGTTTATTTGAGGCTTTTTTGGCAGAATATGTTGATCTAACATTTCCTTTCCTAAACTCTGGAAAAAAATACGGATTTTTTTTTTTTTTAAATGTGAATCATTATAAAATATCAGCACTGTTCGAAATCGTGCACAGCAGCATATAATTTTTCCTTTCATGCTGGAGCAGGAAACAAAACTGAGAACTTTTTAAAATATGAAAAATGATGATGAGAATCTTGAGGCTGAAATCTCACTCAGCTTATTAAATGAGTGTCTGGTTGTGTGTGTTCCAGTTTAGTCTCTATTTGACAAATGTTAGATGTAGAAAGGATTTAATTTATGTAAACTTTATATTTTTATGCAAATTAAATGGGTATTTATTATAGCAGAAACAATTATCCTGGCACTTAGTGAGGAACCTGGTATGCATGAGAAGTGGTAGATAAGATCGGATGTTTCATTCTGTAAACAAATATGAAAATATTCCCGGTTTTCCTCAGCTAGAATGGAACAGAGCAGAAAGCAGGTATCCTGGCGTGCCAGGGAATGTCAGCATAGCCCATCGTACTGCCTTCCGTGGGTCAGAGGGAGATCTTCCCTTTTGATAAAATATAACAAACAAAATTAGAATAATAAAATGCTAATTTAATTTTAAAGAGGGTTTTCCCCCTCCTCTCTTTTAGTTGGGAGTTGTATTGTTACAGAGAGAACAGTTATGCTAATGACAGACTACTTAGCTGATTTTACATTAATATAATAAACGTTACCTGTCTTAATGTGTTGTGCTGTATTATGGCAAAATAACTAAGTCTAAAAGTGAGATTCCATTTTGCATAATGAAACAGCATTGCAGTTTCTGTGTGAATAATTCTAACAGCAGCGTTTTTTTGTTGTTATTTTGGAGGATGAAATATTATGTGGGAAATACTTTAGTCTTGGGGTGGAAGCAAGTCTTGCCTTTAGCACTTACTATTTTGCTGTGCTGTGCTCTGGCTTGTGGCATCGTGCTGTTCTGTTTGCCAGGGTATCCCTGGTTTATCTTCTCGAGCAAAGCTGCTCTGCATTGTTGTGGCTCAGATTTTTTTTACATTTCAAAGGTATGGTACATAATTCCTCTCTAATAAGTCAGCTCGAGTTAATTGTTTGGTTTTGCCTAGCCGTATCTATTTTTGCTTGTAGCCCAGTATTTTCAGCTGTTCCTCAGCTACTTGCTCTGTCTCCGTTCAGCTGTGTTTTGCTCCGTTTAACTTTTATCACAAAATCTTTAACCGAACAATTGCTGTTTGGAAATCCAAGGTGCCTGGTATGAGGTCTTGCTGAAATCAAGTTTGAACAGACATCGCAGGCGAAGAGGATTTTCTGGCAGAGTTATTCTTTATGAATTAAGGAAATCCTCCCATCTTCCATGCATGCCTGCTAACAGTTAACAGAAGCACAGCCGTATCCAGCATCGGAAGCACGTTGTGTGAAAATGGCTTTTTTTTTTTTTTCCACTTCACACAAGATTAAACTACTTGAAATTATTTAGCTAGTATTTAATTATATTAATATCACTGAAAATGGGGGAATGGAAATGATTAAATAGGACTAAATCATTTTCATCCCTGTGACCCTTCTCTGGAGGAGTGACAAATGCATCCCGGCAGTAACTCCGTTGAGAAGTTAAAGGTGAACTTGACCCAAGTTTGTGGAAGTTTTCTTTGGTCGGTCTTGCCAAAATACGGCGTATTCAGAGAGCTTGAAACAAGGGGGTAGTGGAGGGGACTGCAGTGCACAGGGGGGCTGCGAGGGGATCTGGAGAAATAGCAGGCAAAACCCTAAGAGAAACAGTGAAAACAATTGTGAGTATTAAAGACATATTTTGCCGTTGATGGTATTAGCATGCCAGCAGGTCTATACTAGCACAGCTCCGAAAGCCAAATTGCAGCTGTATTTTTACCTGTGCTGCCAGGTTGACATGCAGCTCGGTATCTACCACACCTATTGTCATCAGTCAACAATACCAGAAGTAGTTCACTAATCGTATCAATAACAACAATCGTGTTTCATGTGGAAAATAGAAATAAACAACCTAAAGAAAGAAAAGATTGATTCTGCTCTGCATGCTAACTTAGCATTCTTTAAATATATCTGCCAGTAGTTTAATTTGAACTTCAACTCCCTGAAGGCAGTAAGACAGAATTATTTTAGTTCTTCATGAACTGCTTTCTGTGATTCATTGTTAACTCATAAAACATGCTCATTTTCATGTACTTAAACAGTTAAGCCGTTTTTAAAGTCGGTTTGTAATTTTTGTTGGCAACACGTTTAAGTTGACATCTGAGAGATAGAAATCTAAAATTAATTTATAGCCCTCAGTTTAGTTTTCGTTTACTATCGGACAAAATATCAGAAATAAATATCTTTTATCTAACGTAATGTAAAGTATATTGCACAGTATCTAAAATAAAGTTTAGTTTTGACTGAATACACTCAAAAAGGGACCCATAAATATTAGAGAGCTGTAGTTAAGAACTTACATGACTGTTTTAAATACTATTGATTTAAACCACTGGCTAGATTTTATGAATCAAAGTGTAATTTCCAAGCTTTGGCTATATTTCTCATCGCTAAAGCACTCTCTCTTGTGTGCCTTTAGCAGCTTTCCAGACATTCAACACGGGATTAAATGATAGTAGTTACAATGATCAATAGGTTAAGACCGGTACAATCACTCTTACCGCTAATGACCTCGGTAGTAATGGGTAATAAAGTGTGGGCTATAATAGCCTACTGCTGGTGCTGCATGCCCTTTGATTCCTAGTATTACTAGGGACTAGCTACATGAAAAAGTTGGACGTTGGGAGTTAAGAGAGTGGATATATAGGCCATCATTCTTAACTATTTAAAGTCCTCAAACCGTACCTGTGCCCATGCCTGTCCAGGGCCTGCATGTCATTTTTAACACGGTAATTTCTGGTTTATTTGAAATTGTTTGCAAAAGGTTTCCGTAAGCAGCTTTCATAATAAGCTGAAGCACAAATTTTGGCTAAATGTAGCTGTTGGCCGTGTTTATATATGGAAGGCAGGACCTTCTTCAGAGGCACAGATGTGGTGTGAAAATGTGGTTTTCAGATGGTAAAATGCAGCTGAACAGGTCAATGCAAACTTGTACTCCTGGCTGAGCCATATACACACACACATGTATGTACATAAATAAAATTTTCGTTTTCTTGCTGGTTAAATGCACCTGCCAAAAAGCATGCATTGAGGAGATTGTTCACCAGAAGGTACGTGGTCTTTTTTAAAAGGTAGGGCCAAGTGCTCAGATTTATCCTAAGATAAATGTGCAAAAAAAGCCATGGAAGTGAATGGGAGTTGTCTCTGTATAGCTGACGGCAGAATGCGGCCCTTCGTATTAATCACTGATGTGTAGGGTTTACAGCACCCCACCCTATTCCTGTCTGTATCCCTCCTTGTCGTCATAAATCTGACTGAAGAGTATTTGTGTTGTCTATCTTCCAAGAAGTGCACAGAAAACATACTTAAGCATGCTTCCTCTTCTGTTTGCTCAGTACAACTTCAATGGAAGGTAGTACAAACCCGAGGGTAAAGTAAACTTCTCTGGGGATGAGAATAATGAAGGTGAGTCATGCTGCGGGGCTAAGATAGTGACGGCAGGATTTAATTAAATAATTTTGTACTTCCAGAAAAGTTTTTAAAAGGCTATGGATTAAGATATTCTGAATTAATGGGATTACCCATCTTGATGACTCAGTGTCCTCGGAGCTGGTCCTGTGTGGTGAGGCAGTGGCATTCACGTAGGTACAGGCAAATGACACTGGCCATGGGAGAGCGGACGCTGGCTTCAGTGGGACTGGCATTTGACCCGTAATTACATCTCCATTTGCCTGCCTTCACACCACCCTGGACCACATTAGATAGGTGGAAAGGCACTGTGCTACGGGGAATACACAGAGGACCTCACCATGTTTGTATTAATGGGATGGGAGAGGCGTGTGAGCCTTTGCGAGGCTTTACTCAGACAAATGTTTTCAAGACTGCATCTGGCCTTGGCACAAAACATGTACACAACAACACAGGGAGATGTGCAGTGTACATGCATCTGACCTTCAGGAACCATTCTTAGTTCATCAAAATTAGTGATGCTGAGAAATCAGGACATCAGTGCATAATGACTGTGAAATTAGGAATGAGAGCTTGCTATGCAAATGACAGGACAAATCATGTGAAAAAGTCAAGATAAACTGCATATTAAGACATTATGTTACATAAAATTAATCCTGCATTTCTCTCTTGCTTACTACTACGCTGGAAGTGTTGTTTTTTTTTTAAACTCCTTTATCTTCTGATCAGCTATTGTCTGCTGATTTTTTAAGAAGTGGTGCACAGAAAAAGTGCTAAACATATTATTACCTTTTATTGTAATACATGAGATGACAGGCGATCCTTTTTAGCAAAGTATATCCTTTACTGCTTTTAGTTTTGTGCTGTCATGTATTTGATTTGAAACTATAGAAAAGTAAGGTGCTTAAATATTACTGTTAAAACTCATATGGGTTTTGTCTTTTCCTCTATTGTTTTTTTTCCTCCTTTTCTTTTCCTTTTTTGGGGTGGAGGGTAGAGGGGTGGGTTTCTAGGGAAATAGTCTTCTTGCATTACTAGGACTGACAAAATGGTTCTCATGTAGTCTGCAAATTAAACACAAGTGCAGTGATTATTTTGAATAGCTAAATTACATTCTAGAAAGCTTGCAGAATTCATAGCATTGTCATTAGGTATCCGCTTGAATACAATTTGTGTAACCTTGGCCAAGACAGCCTGTCATTTTAATGTCAGTGTTTTATCTGAACAAGACATCATCCTTTCAGATACAGTGTACAGGTTCCTTGCAAAGATGCCCGTGCAGAAATGTGTTAACAGTTGCAAATATGAAATGCTATCAAGTTCATCACTGTAGCTGTTTGTCACTGAAATGTCATAGAAAGCGGCTTTTAATGGTATCTCACATAATACGAAAGAATTGAAGACATCTGTATGCTTGGTGAATATGGAATGGTAAAGACATCGTGGTAGGGCCTTTCTGTTGAAATTGCATAGAGTCTAGTGCTGTTATTCACATCACTGAGCCTTCCTTCAATTTCCTTAAAAACCTGTCATAATAGGATCTAGATCCCATCAGCATGGGATACTCAGCTGTTGGATTTCTGTGCAGAAGGGAAGGACTTTCTGGGAGGGGAAGGACCCTGTTGACAGTGTCTTGTGAAAATAAAGAAATCTTAGAAAGGTTTACCATATCGGTTGCTTTAAAGAATTCCCATCACGATATTGTTTTGTAAAAGGGGAATTTAGCTGCAGGAAAATGGGGACGGTACCTCTGTGCCTACTGTGGTGGGCTGTGAGGAGCCTCTTGTCTTCCATGCTCTCAATGCCTGGCGTGGGGCTGGAGGGCAGCGCGTTGGAGCTGCAGCTGTGTGCTCTGACCCCTTCTCTGCTCTCCTCTTGCACTTCAGGTTCCAGTGTCGGTGGCTATGATGACACCTCAAGTGATCACTCCCCAGCAAATGCAGCAGATCCTCCAGCAACAAGTCCTAACGCCCCAGCAACTCCAAGTCCTGCTCCAACAGCAGCAGGCACTCATGCTTCAACAGGTAATTGTTTCCTTAAGAGCCGCTGCTCAGGTGGCCCCTAGAGATACTGGAGGGCTTTGCCTCCTGAAATTATCCTGCAGAAAGGTCTGTACCTTGGAGCAGCCGTGCTCTGAGATGAACTGACTGCTCTTTTGTTTTTAATTCTAGAAATAGCTACTGGAAACAAGTCAAGGGAGCAGTGCTAGGAGTGTTTCCAAGATCAGCTAAATAATACAGATGCATATTTAAGTGTCAGGACTTCGGCAGATGTCCCTATTGCTTTTGCCCGCATTCCCCAGAAGCGTGGTGTGCCCTGACTAATTGGAATAAACAAGGTGGTAGGGCTATGTTTCCCATTTTAGACCTCGTTATGTCCATCTGTCACCGTAAAGGCCTGTGGAAACAGTGACAATAAAAGTGAAGAGGTTTGCAAGCTGGTTTCAGCCAACGTATGCTGTGCGGCGTGTCAGTGTTTCTCACAGCCCATGGTCTTTTTTCAGCTGAAAGTTGGCCACCAACAAGCTCCGAGGCTCTGTTACTGTAGGGTATGGCACAGCAGGAGCTCACAGATCCCAGGCAGGCATCAGGGTCCACCCCTGCCTGACCTTGCGTGCTCCGTCCTGGCTGTCACGCTCCCTCTGCCCATGCCAGAGTGTTGCCTGTGCAGTGCACATCTGGGGAGTGGGGAGGAGGAGAGGGTTTCCCAGGATGTCTATGCATGTATTGAACAACACTTAATACAGTCAAACCCTATCATTTAGAAAGCATGTGTGTTTCACAACAGAGATTCGCCAGGCTCTCTCAGCAAGGGCATTTTGGCTTTGTTGTTACAATCAAAGGTCATTCCTTGCCTTATTTTAATTAGTTTGTGTAGAAAATGGTATGTTTTTCATCAGTTCATTTTGGAGATTACTTTTCAAACGATAATGCCAAGAATAGTCAGTGTGCACTGAATTTATTGTCGAGTTTCAAACTAAAGGTCAGACCATTACAGATAAAAGGATGCTATTTTTCAAATCGCAGTTTGTGTGTTACACCAAAAGGGACAGTGAATTGGCTCTCCACTTTGTTACTTACCATCTTTCCTTTTCTTTGTAGCAGCAGCTTCAAGAGTTTTATAAGAAACAACAGGAACAGTTGCAGCTTCAACTTTTACAGCAACAACATGCTGGAAAACAGCCTAAAGAGGTACAGACAATACCCATTTTACTTTCAAACCACAGATCCCTGGGGACTGTCTAGTGGCTATTAAACTGTCATTCATCTTATAAATGATTGCACAACTGAACTGACTCTATCAGGCCTCAGCTTTCAGATTTAGAGTTATTGTCCTGTTTTCGCCTGTATGTTCCCGTGCTTTCCATTTGCTTGCTGCCACATATTTTATAGCAGGGGACCAGGCCTTGATGTTTGGTATGAGAACTGGAGCAAGCATCTAGACTCGTATCTTGGGAGAGTCCTTTTGAAAGTTAGTTATGTTGTAAAGGGGAGGGAGCAAGGCAGCAGACCCAGTCACAGTGCAAAATGCTTGGGAGACACTGAGTTTGGGCTTGCGCTTTCCAACCGGAGAGGTCCTGCTTGCACGTTCCTCGCAGCGCGTGTTTAGCAGGAGGAGTAGCACTGGAGCAGCATCGGAGGTGACACAACAAGTGAAGTCTGAGAGGCAGAGGTAGCACAGGCACGATGCTGGTTCACATCACATTGTGCCTGGATGCTGTGGGCGATGCATGGTAAGAGGAGGCTTCTCTCTGATGCCACCATGGTCCGTAGCAGGAACAGGCCAGGCCAGGGTGGTTTCAGTGCATCCTTTAAATACACAGTCCTTACAAAATAACCTGTCACATCTTAAAATTTGTTTGTTGATTTTGGTGTGCTTAAATTTAATTTTGCTGTAATTACATTTATTTTTAAGGCACCAAATTTACCCCTGTAGTCACAAGGAGTTTGAGACTCATGTTTAATGCGACATCGCTGCTGGCTTCGGTAGATCCTAGAAAGCTGCTTCTTGGCACGAGATGCTGCGCGATGTCCTGTGATAGCAGCAGCGCTTGTGCGTTGCTTTGCAAGTGGTGCTGCTCAAAGCACATACTGATTGCCCCCCCGCTCCCCGAAATTTCAGCAAATTGTGCCACCTGTGCCAAGTTTAAACCCAGAGTGAATTTTTCCAGCTGAGTTATAAACCTCTGAAAATAGGGGGGTTTATAATGGAAACGCTGACACAACCTTAACCATAGCGCGCTTACGGGCGCCACTATAATAAAAAGGGAACAGATTAAAAAGTGTCTAAAATGTAAATCTAAAGGACTAACAGTAATTAAAATGGAAATGGCACAGGGAGGGAAGGCATGTAATTGTGAGATATCACTGTGCAGAATGCTCTCAGCTTTGTTTTGCTGGCTGTTTTTCTAATTCAGTAGGGCTTACTCATCAGTGGCAGTTCAATGCGCGTTAATGACTCTGGGATGCAGGCATCACTCTGGACAAAGAAATGATTATTGTGCGGTCAAAAGAAGTTCAAAGACAAGAAGGGAATTTCAGTTTTTTCCTTAGAGATCCACATTCAAGAGCATATAAATTAAGCCAAATGTTAAAAACCACAGTCTGAAAGCTGACTTCAAAGTCACAACTCTCTAATTAATGAACTGCGAGCTTCAGTTTGGACAAGTCGTGGTTTGATGCGCCCATAAATCAACATGACAGGTCTGTTTCACAGTCTCAGACAGCGCTTGTCATTGAGTCACATCAGATGTAAACACAGCAGAAAAAAGAGGGAATATGAAGGAGGTGCAATTGATCAACAGAATTGGTAAAAACCCACTTTTGAAACGCATTATGCATGATCACAGGAAATGGCGATAGCCTCAAGAGGCTTTATCCTTCTGCTGTTGCTTTTTTGAATCAGATTTCTAACAGCCTTCAAAAGGGAGAATAAGAATTATGGAGCTTCTCCCCTGTGGCTGGCAGGCAATAACCCCCTGTTGTTATTTTGTGCTTCTTTCTTTTCAAAGGCGTCAAAATTTAGTTTTTTAAAGATCTTTAACTCTATATTTGAAGACAAACAATAAAGGGCTGCCACTGTCATTCTTATCAGTTACCAGGGATTGTATTTTTTCTTTCTGTTGCCACTTCTTATTAACCTCTTATTTGGTCTATTAGACATAGTTTTGAATGCAAGCCTGCATGCTGGGAGAACATGAAAGTTCAGATGAGCTCAGAGGGCAGATAAAGAAATTTGAAGGGGAAAGTTACACAGCAGAATGAACGATAAAAGTTAACTCTTCTAAATTGCTGTTGTCAGACAGGAGAGCATCTCAGACACAAAGATGAGGGCTTGGAGCTTAAAGAAAAAAATACTTTGTGTTAAAAAAGAGAAAGGAAGTTGGACAATGTGATGGCATTTCAATATCTAACGCACTGATTTGCTGTGGTCACACTTCTGATATTACACTATCGAAAGCAACAATAAGAAAGGACTCCTCTCTGGTTCAAGAAGAGCATTTGAATGTGATAGCTATTAGGAGACAAGGGGCCTAAGTCTCTTCAGCATTTTCTAGGGGGCTAAGGGTATTGCTTGTAGTTTTAGGGGAGGCCCATTTCAACGATGCATTTCACCACGCAAGTTTGTTCAGCCCTTTTTTTCCTGCCTTAAGGAGGTTATTCTTGCTACATTAGCATGCAACGGTGGTCTTTTATTTTTTTTTCTCCTTCCCTCTTGTACTAAAAGCTGCCGGTCAGGTCACACAGCGAGCAGGGCCATGGTGGGGACCCGCGGCTGCCGCCGTGCTAACGAGCACTGAGTTTGTACTTTGACAGATGGAACAGGCATATTTCAAGCTTCATAGAATGTACTGCATCCCCCAAGTCATTTTGTTGGTGCCTTGTCTTTTTGTACTACCGTGAAAGAAGAAAAACCACAACAGATCTCCCAAGCCCTGCTGGTAAAACGGGCCCATCACCCAAGCAGGGTAACAGACGGATCCCAGCAAGGTTTCTGGTGGATTTTACTCCAGGGCTGCGTGGCGTAGCGGGGGGTGAGCATTGCACAGTGCCCGACAGCAAGAGCAAGAGGTGCTGGGGCAGATCTCAGCCCTGTGCCCAGGGATTGCCTCCCCCCAGAGTGTCAGGGCTCCCCAGGGCAAGGGGGCTTTGGAGAGGGAAGGATCCAGCTTGGGGCTGGAGCAGTGGAGGGAGTTTTCCGAACAGCGCCGTTTGTCCTCCGGCAGTTGTGACAGTTTATGTTAGGCAGTAGGGAGTAACCTAAGAAAGGAAAACAGACCTTTGACAGCAGCTTTAGGGAGGGGATCAAAAATGCAAGTTTTATCAGGATATTTCAGCATTTTAACACTGACTACTGACCTGACAACAGGACTGCACCGAGACCTTTTTTGTATGCATTCAATTGTGAGAAGTAAACAAACTGCCTTGTATCCTGTGTTTGGTAACTGGGTGGGGAGCGCAGTTTGGCAACGTGTCTTGCTTTTAAATTCTTTCTTGGACAATGGGCCTTGTATACTTTTATATCCTGGCTTTTCAAAGTAGAGAGTGTTCAAGAGCATTTCTTAGGATAGCTGAGAAGACAACCAAATGGGCATCGGGCTATTTATATAAATGGTTTGTTTTAAAAAAAATATGCTAACTTTACACTCAGATGACAAATAGGTAAAACACAGATTACTGTAACTATATTTTTCTGTATTGCCATTTATTTTATGTACTTCATTTATATTGTTTTATTTATGTTTTGAAAATGAGTATTTATGAAGGCAAACATTAACTCTTAATTTAACTGTTGCTGGGGTTTGCATTCATCTGATACTCAAATAGTTGAGCAGCTGGATCTGTCTGAGCAAGCTGTTGCAAAGAAATAAAAACTCCCTCAGTTTCAGAATCTCTAAACACCTGCTTAACTATGTTCTTGAAGTCCTACATTTTATTTGGAAGTAAGATAAATAGACTTTATAAATAAGATAAATAGAGTGTGTGTCAGTACAGTCATGGGTGTGCAGTTGGTTGCAGTATTGAGGTCAACAGGGCATGGTGGTAGAAGAGGGTGGGGGTCAACCCCCTTCCTGGTGTCTATCAAGAAGCTTGGGATCTGGCTGGGGCTTGTTTGTGGAAGTGTGTAGTTTTGTAAGAGTTAATTTTCTTTCCATAATTGTTAGCCACAACGTGTATAAGACCTCCACCTTGATATGATTCCTAGCAGATTAGGGATATTAGATAATTTCCTTCTATTTATTGTACTACTGCACTGTATTATCTTTCTATCACTCAGATAATTACTAAGGAAATCTACATTAATTTTTTTTGGCTAGCACAAGGAACTGCTAAACACTGGCATGATGTATTGATGTTTTACACAACAAAAGTTTTCCTCCTGTCATTGTACAATAAATAAAAAGATATTTATCAAACTGCAAAGCCTTTCATGGGTTTTAAAGAACAAAGCAAATAAAACACAAGATGAGCATGGAAGGAAAACCTAGAGGCTTCCTTAACTGAACAAAATTAAGGACTCTGAAGCCTGGAGTACTGTACATATTAAACACTCACATTCAAGTAAGATGTTGTTTGCTAAATTATGAATGTGTGTAATTAAAATCTAGTGGCTGTTTCTATGAAAGATTTACAATGTTATTTCATCGTTTGTCATGGCTAATTAACAATATTAGATGAAGTTTTTCTTCTTCAAAGGTCTGATTTTTTCTCATTTATTTATGTCAGAAGTGATAAACAGAGTAGTTAAAAGCTTCTCTGGGTACAGTAGTGAGAAAAGCAACATGTTCTTTTACACCTCGAAGGTTCAAGGTTCACATCCCCGTGGAGTAAAGCAACTCCATCTTCTTTCTAGTGAGAATAATTAAAAATTTCAAAGTGCAGAAGTAGCAGCCTTAAATACAGCACAGAAAAATTCTGAACATAACAAAGTATGGTGAGGCTTGGTGGATGAATAAGAGAGTGTAAATATAAAATACCATAAATTAAGGCAGTCATATTGCCTTAATAGTTGAGACAACCCTTGCATGAGCAAACAGAGCACTGTGCAGGGTTGTTTTTCATTACATCTAAGTGTGATGTGATCGTGTGGTGTGATTCTCACGTTATACGTGTTCTTTCCTCAAAGAATTACCCAGGACTTTAACAGCTGCCAGTGACATTTGCTTTACCCACCACTGAAATGCAGCCACTCCTGGGATAGAACACGACCACGTGGGCCAGGGTGACACAGTAGCCTGGACCAAGAACTGCTGCACACATTTTTAATTGGGATGGCAGGAGGGATTTAGGTAGGATGAAAGCAGCCACTGGAGCATCTGGAGCATTCCCATGGAATCGACTGCAGCCCTGGGGTTAGCATGCCTTGGGGCATTTGATATGGGGTGGTGGGCTTGCTAGCTTGCCTCGACACCAGGTAACTGTGATCAGAAGTTGAAGTTTGTTGAGACAAGGAGCCCTGTATATCTTCTATTTTTGCTCTGTATTGACAAATGTATGTTGGGTTTTTGTTCGTTTTTCTTTTCCTTTTCCAGCCCCAGCAACAGCAAGTGGCTACGCAGCAGTTGGCCTTCCAGCAGCAGCTCTTACAGATGCAGCAGTTGCAACAGCAGCACCTCCTGTCTTTGCAGCGTCAGGGGCTGCTAACAATCCAGCCTGGCCAGCCTACTCTGCCTTTGCAACCCCTTGCTCAAGGTAGGTGAGGGGCTTGGGAGCTGCTGGCTGTCTGGCAAGACAACAGCATGCACACACACGTGCACAAAATCATCACTCGGTGAGAGAGAGAGAGAGAGATCTCATAGGCTTGTAAAATAATAAGCACAGAAAAGTCCTGACAGGCAGGGTGGGCATTGTAAAGATACTTTTTGAAAAGGGCAATGCTGAAATTGTGGACCGCTCTGGCTAGCAGGAGGCAGGCGATTTGGAGTTTGGATTCAATTTGCACAGCTATAGCCGGTCTGGCGGCCTTGAAGCTGCTGCTTGTACTAATCTGAGCTTGAAATTCTTCACAGGAGGCGTCTTAATCGATTCTTGGTGCTTGGTTCATGGCTGAGAATATATCCTGTGAGAGCAGCTTTCCCTTTTTCAATGTGTTATTTGGGCCCTTTCTGGTTCCAGGCTGGAGAGAAGCCGGACACAGGGGAGCTCTCATCCGCATGCTGCCGAACTGTAGAAATGTAATTGTCCTTTGCTGGAGCCAAGAGGGAGAGGTGGCAGTTTCTCCTCTCCGTGCCTGTTTACACAGCCTTCATGTCACTGCCTGTGTGCATCATAACTTCATTCCTTCATTCCTTCCTCCACACTGAGGGAAATTGGGATGAACTCCATTTAATTTTAATGGTGTTACTGACAATTAGATCCTCCTACATCTTTATTCAGTCCTGCACTCTGCAAGAAGTTACTCCTTTGCTGAAATCCCTATTATTTTTTTTAAATGTTGATACATTGAATGCAATAACTACTTACATCACAATACCTGGGGTTTTTTTATTCTTTTTCTTCCTCCTTGGCTTGAATTAATTTAATTTTTTTTTTAGAACTGGGCTTGTCTGCAAGCCTTGGGACATTTTAACAGACTTGCCTGAGCTCTGGCTGCTGTGATTAAGGCAGATTGTTCAAAGTTGGCGTGGCTCATGGAAGACCAAGTCTTTCAACCATGATGATGGTATTTCTGAATAATCATGCCTTTTCCCTCCCTTGCCCCATAATAAATTTAAACATCCACCTCAGCATCTTGAGTCTGCTCGGGTTGAATGATTTGGGCTCTTCCAAAACTGCCTTAGGGCTGCTACTTGCTAAACCATATAATGGGTTTACATTCAGCTCTATTCAGTTAATCGGGGAGAAGGGGACAAAATTGCTTCTGTTCTTCCTCCTCCTTTTTTGTGTGTAGGTGCAAAAGGAAAACAAGGTGACTAGTGAATATTAACCCATGTGGATAAAGGAAGACAGAACTGGAGAGTGGAGTCTGTTTTGCTGTGTGGCTGGGATGATATATTTAGGCTTATTTTTGCCAGACCCACCAAGGTGTTTGATGTCTAACTCCTATCTTGAGAGGTGAAGCTTTTTGGGGACCTGACACCTCTGTCTGTAAGGCTCAGTTTAGCTTTCCAGCCTCCCATAGTGGGACGCCTGCCCTAGACTAGCCCTGTGCACAAGCCAGATGCTCATGTGCAGGAAGGCAGGTGTGTGCCATGATGGGGAGAAGGCATGAAACGAGTCCAGGAAAAGGGTTATGTGGACAAAATGCCTGTGATACTTGCAAAATGTTGTAATGTGCATTAATTACAGTCGAGATTTATTGTTGGAAGCGTCCCTGGCTGTTCCCACACACCCACTGGACTCAAGCTTCAACCTCTCTAATTTTTCCCACAGCTCCTATACTATTAAGTTTGCTCGCTAAGGTTCATTGTATAGTACATCAGTTAAGCTGTCCAAGGGAGGGCAATTGGGCAGTGACAAGACACGCTCATGTGTAATGTGAAAGAAATGAATGTGGTGATGCATGAAGTGTAATCTGTGCGGTAACACATCGGAGACACCGGTAGGTAATTCAGCAGTCATGGCATTGATTGATATGGTTAGCAGGGTAGTGTAACTATTAGTCCTCGTGAAGAAGTGTATTTAAAAACTAAGGGGTGCCGACTTGCACGCTGAGGACAACATCAACATAAGCCGAAAGGTCTGGTTCTTGCAGAGAAATGAGCTGGGAGCGCTGGGGCAGCTGGAGCCAGGAGCTCAGTGGTGAGAGGAAAGAATAACTTCAGAATCAGGCAGGCTGCAATAGAGCACGATATTTTTTTTTTTTTTATCAGAGAGATGATGGCTTAAAACTGATGTCATTATGAGGTTTAAATCAACTTTCTGCTTGCTTGAACATGGTCACCTGGGTATGGAGGTACAAGGACACAAAGAGGTTGAGCAACTCTGTTTGTCTTTGAGCCGGTGATACCTGGGGTTGGGAAATTGAGTTCTGTGAGCAGTAATCTGTCAACTGTCCCCACAACATACATTTTTTAAACCTGTGCCTACATTTTCTTTCATAATGAAGGGGAATAGTTGTCCTGAAAAATGCAATGAAGAGCCAGGGCTATAGTTTAAAGTAATTGGTAATGGACACTTCTTATTTTAAAAAAAAAAAAAAAAAATATCATGCCCTTTTGTTTTCAGAACAGTCTGCAAGACCAAGACAAATACTGTAAATGTGCATATAAAAAAAAAAATAAAGTCATCCCTCTAGTAAAATGTAGCTGTGAATTCAGTTAAAAGCATTTTAGTTTTATTCTTAAGCATCTATAATAGTAATAAATGTTCCTAAGGAGAGAATGCTACTTCAAAAGTAAAATTTTTGTTATGTTTTTAGAACTAATACATTGTTTAAAACTGTATTTTAGTTTCATTTTAGTTTTTAGTGCATGCCTATTGTCTTACACAAAATAGCACATCCTTTAATGTTATATTTGTGTAATCTTTGTTGCTTTGTATTTAGACACATCTATAATCTAGATTTTACATCTGTATGTAATGGTAGTTTAAAAATAAGCCACATTTCAGCAGTGTTCTGGGCTGCAAGAGCTAGATCTTTAGTACCTGCAAAATGAAACTGCAAATCACGCTTCAAATCACCAGTGAGTGAAAATAATAGTACTGAGACATCTGGGTGCCTGATTGATCCTGTAGATTTGGCAGTTTCAGGGCTAAATCCTGTTACTGGTAGGTATGAAGTTGCAGCACCAGCAGTAGCGATCTTGGGTAATTGCAGTGCGGTTCTGGGAATCTGACTTAAAATTTAGCTCTTGCTGTTAAATGGTAAATTACATAATTTATTGCGAGTGTTCATGGATCTATTTGACTTGCTTTTACCATTTGTTCTATTATTTTATTTAACCATTTTGCTGGATGAGCAATGAGTGTACCTTCCAACTACCCATTTTGAGTAGTTAGTTAGGAATTCTCTCCAGAATTATTCTAAAAGAACTAACTTTAGAGGAGGAGGTGTTGGGGAGTGTATTTTATTTTGTCAAACAAGTCATGTCAAAGAAGCGGTCATTTTTAAGTGATGGGTAGTGTGCAGATGTTTATGACATCACAGTTAACTCTTTAATTTCATGTCACCCATCCTGAAATCCTCCTTGTTATCTCCAGCATTTTCCACACACACAACTGCATGGGTTTTTTTTCTTTAAATATACAGTTTAGTTGTTGTTGATAGGAGTTAGACTTGTATCTAAAGCTACACCAACCCCTTGACTTTCAGAGAATCTATAGCAAGATATTAATATTATATTATTATTTTAACGGTGCAAGCCTTTCTCTGGTATAAAACATTAGTAGATCCAGAGGATCACCTGGAGGAGAGGGCAAGGTTATAGAGAAAGGGGACAGGAAGAGGAGAGAGAGTGGGTGCTATTCTGTCTCTAATTAAAAACCTGCAGAAATTCAGATAAGGGGGTGGTGGCAAATAAAGAGAAGGAAAAAAAAAAAAAAAAGGCCTGTTATTCTTCCCCTGTTTGCTTATTCTGGAAAATAAAAATAGGTGTCGCCCCTCATATGGTCTCATATCAATATGTTATCATCAACAGACAAGTCTATTCACTATTGTTTCAATTGAGTAAACAGTGGTGTAAGGGTCAGCCGTGCTCACAGGTAATTGTTGGTGCACAGACAGTCCTGTCAAGCGTGTTAGCTAAAAATACATCCCAGACTGTCACTTCACAAGGTGTTTGAAAATAATAGCCATGATACAGGAAAACAGGACAGAGGCTTGTATGCTGACCTTTTTCTTTGTTTAATTTGCTCAGAGGTGTAATTTCAGGGGACAAGTAATAATTGAATATGTCTAATAACTAAATGCTCATTTGGGACAAAATCCATCAAAATATAATTGGCATTTGGGTCTCATGAAAGGAAGATGACGTGGCTTTAGAGGAACGGATACGTCCTACGAATATCTGATCACTTAATGTATAAATTGAAGCCTCTTCTATAATATATATTAATTGCAGATACTTAAGGATTTTAGCATTTTTTTGTAGTGAACTGTTACTGGAGACCAACTGTTTTTGTTAATGCTACTCTCGGAAAGGCGGGGAAGGTTATTGGTCTGTCGTGCAATAATTTACTCCTCTTTGATATGCAAACGATCCACGGTGAATATAAAAAAATCCTATCAGACTCATTTCACAGTTCTTAACCACTTAGATTCTCTGGAGTCTATCGCCTCATTAGACCAGTGCTCTCCAACACTGGCATAATTAAAATCTTTAACAGTTTAGCAAAGTAAAGATGTTTGGCTGATCACGTTGAGATGATTATCTATCCATTGTATTCTAAATGACAAAAATAAATTAAATTTAGACCTTGGCATTTTTTATTATGTGTTTCAAATGAATATAATGCATACTGCCTTTTTTTTTTTTTTATTCCAATACCTTAGGTTTGGTGAGATACGTGCCTGTGCGAGCTGCTGCTATACACTCAGAAAATGGCAGGTTTCCTTAGGATAGCTCCAGCGCTACGATACGCTGAAACAATGAACAGTCATCCAAGTGATGATCTGGAAGCACAGTGATGAGAAACCTCTTTAAAAACACACAGACACTGGGTTTTATTATTTTTTTTTTCCCCTGAATATTTAAGCGATGTGTCTCTACTGCTAATTTTTTCCCATGGCCTTCTCTGAAAGAGCACTGAAACAGTCTTCAGTGAGAGGAACTTGACTTGTTTGATCATGTCACGAACATAAGCTTTATCCAAAAGCATGATCTCAGCGTGAGCCTGTGTCAGGATGACGCGTGTGGCTCCCCTTCCAGCCTTCAGTTTGCAAAGTCTTCACTTGCCTTATTTATCGGATGCTGCATCCTAAGGCCGGCGTCCATTTTTGCACAATTAAATTTTTTTTTTATTATTATTTCTTAAACCTTATTTTGTGTTTTCATTTTACTTATGAATGGCTCATTAACATTGATCTAAGAAATGACAGTAATAATAGTGTTACTTGTATAGAAACTTATACAGTTTTTCAGTAGACACATCCATCAATTAAGTGAGCAGTTTGAGAAACCAAAATTAATGAGAAAGATAGGTGTGTTAATGAAATAATCATAGTATAATCAATTTGACTGTTAAAATTTGAAAAGCATTTCAAGAAGACAATATGAATTCATAATTTATGTCTAAAAGTGATTAATAAAAACTGTATTTAATAACAAAGCTATTTGTCATCATTTAAAACTTAAGCATAAAATTAGTCATATTGTGGTTCGTGTTGTCATAATAAAGCTGAGCATTTTTTTCCCCCTAAACTCATCCTTTCTTTCAAAAACAGGTTGGAAAGTATTTGCTTTCCTTGGAAAATTTTAAAATAAATAATATATTTTTTAAAACAATTCGACTTCGCTGCCTGCCTGCAGAGTAGCCCATGGCCACCTTTGCTGTCTGCTGTGCAGTGAGCTTGGGGCAGTTTCTACCTGAGTAGGGACTCTAGAAATGGCCCCTCTGTAGTTTTAATTACAAAAAATGATAATATTTATCATGGAGTTCAGGGCAGGTGTCCTATTGTGTTGGACCCCCGTGCCCCACACCTAGACTCTGACTTACACAGGTATTGCAGGCATCACACCAGAAGATTTAGCAGGACGGGCGGCGTTCAGCATTAGCCTTCAGTTATTAAAAAAAAAAAAAACCCATGCACAAAACCACATGTACACACACACACAAAACTAACACTAGGCTTTGTTTACTGACTCTTTGATTTAATTACTGTTTGAAGACGGCCGAATTAGCTGTTAATTGATTTAATTATCCAATTTGTTTGTTTCAGGCATGATTCCAACAGAACTGCAGCAGCTCTGGAAGGAAGTGACAGGCTCACACACGACGGAGGAGGCAGCCAGCAACAACCACAGCAGCCTGGATCTGTCCACCACCTGTGTCTCCTCCTCTGCGCCGTCTAAGACCTCCTTAATCATCAACCCACACGCCTCAACTAATGGACAGCTATCGGTCCACACTCCTAAACGGGAGAGGTAGGTGCCAGTGGGGTTTCCACCAGTGACCATCTCTGAACAATGTGCCGAAATGGTTGGGAGCAGTGGCCAACCTTGTTGGCCACAGTTTTGTCCTCCACGTCTTGCTCTGTCTGATTTTGGCATGGTTTAATAGAGTCTCCACCAGGCAGAATATGCTCCTTTTGTTTCGATCTTTATGGCTTGCCAATTGGATCAATGCGGGCACAGTTAGCTAAGTGCATTGGATAAGTGTATTGGGGGAAGCGTGCGAGCATAAGCTGGTTTTTTTGAGTTTTGCATCACGAGTGGTGTTACTTTTGATGTGCTTTGAGTTTGCAGGCTGGAGGTGAGAGTAAAAATCTGTTGGTCAGTATAGGCTGTTGTACAACCTGTTTTTCTGCCAAATTTCACTGCACCGTCTCGTTGGACATGTTTGCATTTTTTTTTGCTCTGTCTTTACCTGCTTTCATAAGACAGAGTAGGCCTGAGTTCACCAGATTTCTCTAAAACAACGTGGATTTTTCTAAGTGCTGTTAAAATTGACTAACTGGTGTTGTTTGGCTTTCAAAAGTGTGAGTTAATTTATACTTGCTAGGTGTGCATTGTTGACAGAAATGGCTTAAATCAGGGGTTGTCTGTTGATGTGCTACTTGGTGTGGGCTCTGCTGTATTCCAAAAGATGCTTTATTGCAGGTTTGTTTCTTTACCCCCTCAGATTTCACTGAGGCATGGCTAATAACATAACTTTTGCCTTCAGTGACATAGACGGTCCCAGGAGCTTGAGCCATGGGTGCCAGTGCCTGCTGCCTCGGCATCGCTGTTGGCAGAGGAGGAGGAGGAGGGTCTCTGGGAGCACGTGTGCGGCGTGGGTACCCCGGGGAGGACACTGCTTCTTTGCATTCAGGAGAGTCCCTTTGCCCATCTAGAATCTTATAGCAGGCACTAGTGAGGGTGGATTTTATGGAAGCTGATGGCTTTGTCTTTCTGTCTTCCTTTCATTCATTAGGAAGAGGATAATGGAATTTTTAAGCTATAGAGTTTATATTTCTGGTGGTCTGAAAGTAGATTGATAGGGAAGCTATATAAATACCTCTTACATCTTTCTAATATTAAGAAAATAGTGCTGTTGGGAATAGACAGATTTGAAAGGAGAGCACAGACACTGAAAGAACTGCTGTGTGTGTAAGGCATCGTTTTACATCCATTGCAAGGACATGTGAGGGAACATCAGTGTATACATTTATAATGCATGTAAGTGTCAAGGACGTGGTTTTCATGAAGACTTACATGGGATACTAAAAACAATTTGGTGTTTATTAAACAATTAAATTCTGGTTTTGCTGCACATAGAGCTGAACAAGAGATGTTTATGACTTATCAATATGGTTTTTTATCTATGTTTTTCTTACCTAGTGTATAAAATAAAACCCATGCAGTGAAATGGACCTTCTTTCAATGAACAGAGGCACGCGCTGTCTGCTAGTGGTAATCTAACCAGGGAAACAGTGTGCCATTGCTCTTAAGTTTGAAATGCAGTGGAAATACAGGAATCTGGTTTGAACTAAGAATTTTCTCTGTGTATACTATTAAGGAGAAATGGAAATCCATGGCCTGAGTCCTTTGATTGTGACCTGGAGGCAATTTGCATCTACAAACAAGGCAATACATGTGTTTTTATATGTAAAGTTCCAAATAAATTAAGTAGGGAGGCATAAACATGGCACAGTATTGTTTGATATTGTTTAAGTTAAAAAACTTTAAATCCTTAGTGCTTATGTTGATAAAACCTTGCCATAATTCTTCCCTTACATATCTATTGAGTTCTCTACAATATCAAAATTCAAAAATAGGTATATTTAGGAATACAAATGAGAGAGCTACAGGGTTTGCTTTATCTTGCCTCTTGTTTGGTACGTGGAAGGTTTATGCCATCCATTTGCTGCAATGATTGAATTACATCTTTATCCATAAGTAGAGCAGGAGACTACACGCAGAAGAATGCCTACTGATGCACTTAAGGGTTTTGTTGCAGTCTCATCAGGCACTGTGGTGCCTGCCTGGATTTCATATGACACAGAAACTCCTCTTGTTGAGACGTGTTACACAGGTTTCCTTTCTGAAAGGGTATTTTTGTGCAGGCAGGGAGTTCGGGGTGGTGAGCAAGCAATGAGAAAAAGAGGAGCTGTGCTCCACATCAGATGTACATTTGAAAGCACACAGAATGTGAAATTTTGGCATACTTAAAAAGGAGAGCACAGGCATGAGCAGGGTTTCGGTCATTTTTTGATTGCAGAGGTTAAGACTAGAAAAACTCGGGGGTCCACATGGACTCGGCTAGGCTTGGAGACAAATCTGTGCATGTTCTTGTACCCAGAAGGTTTAGCACAACAACTGAGCTTGCAAATACGAGAGGACTCGTGAAGGTGGTCCCCAGCTCAGGCTGCTGGAAGGGCTCACGGGGGTGTGATATCCACCCTTCCATCTCACAAGCTGCAAGTCTGCAGCTTGGACTGGCCAAGGCAGGGGTTTTGTTTGTGGCTTCCTCCCCTCTTATTCCTGTACCTTCCGTGCAACTGGCTGTTAGCTTGGTCTGATATGACCAAGAGCTATTTATTTAGATTTAAACAACAATAAAAAGCACATAGTAAAAGCCGTAAGTGTCCTAACAGTTAAGCACAGCCACATCATAACGACTGCCCAGCAGCAATAAATAATCATATACAGGTAACATTAACTTTTAGGGTGTGCTGTAAAGCTGTTTCCCCTCCTTCCTCTTGGGCTTTGGAGCAGGAGTGGGCTGAAGGAGGCAAGTTGGTTATGTGGGAGTTACTATCATCGCTGTCATCTCTGGCACGTGTCACTGGGACAGTTCAGGCTGTGTTTTACAGGGTTCCTGATCCCACAGGTCAGGTTGTGAGGCTGTTCAAAATCCACGAGACAGCAGACACTGGGCAGAACACAGCAGCAGTAGGGACACCTGCGTAACAGTCACCAAGCGAGCAGCAGTTCTGCTGTACATCTTGGGTAAATACATGTTTTGGTTATAAACAAGCGGTTTCAAATAGCAGGAGGAACAGCCCTTGGCTGCTTGACTTGCCTTCATGTTGCCATGCCATGAGCCCGGCCCCATGGTTTTGCACAGTGAAACTTTAGCACGGCACAGTCTGCAGGGATGCAGCTCTGGTGTCACAGTGACACCGGCCACTGCAGGGCTGCATGAGGCTGCCATGCTCGGAGCTGAGGGACAGGAGGAGTTCTCCTTTATGGCAAAGAAGGAAATTGCAGACAGGTAGCCAGAGATATCCCGGGATGTCTGAACAGCAAAAGTACATTCAAAGCAGGAGGCATCCACAGATCCTGGGCAGGGACCAGAGAGCATCTTGGTGCAGTGTGTGTATGGCATTCACAGGAATGAAACAATTCCAGATATAAATAATGGGTTAATGCTTCCATTCATTTGGGCTTTAAATTTATATTACATCTATGCTTTTGTCCCACACTTTGCCCAGTTTCTGTAAGTAGCAGCAGCAGCAGCAGCTCTGGGGTTTGGTGCACAGCAATCTGTTAAGGAGATAAATAATCTGCTTTGGCATGACACTCCTACTCTCCTCTTTAATTTGTCTTACACAAGGAAAATTATAATTAAATCATTCAGGGTAAACCCTTGAGTGTAGAGAAGGAAAAAACACACTTTGGTAAAGATTGCCAATAGAGACCAACTTCCCTGTTGTGCTGTGCAGAGACATTTATCAATATTCAGCACTATTAAAGAGAGAACATTTCGTGTGATTTGTGAGGCGGATGCCAAAGCTCAAATCAAGACTTGTTAAGATCCTTTCCCCATGCAATCATGGGCATTCAGCATCATTAGAATTCAGCACTGACTGTGTGTTTCATGCTTTGATTTTACTCAGACAATTTAATAATGTTTATTGTGCTGATTATATATATAAATTCACTCAATGCAATAAACATACCTCAGTCATCAGTACCCTAAGGGAAATATTTAGTTACAGATACTTGTATTCACTCAGGATAAGCGAAAGCGAGACCATCAACCAGCATGCAAACCTCTCATCATCTTATCAGCATTTGGGTTTTGTCAGTAACAAGCATTTTCTCTGCATAAGTAAATAAATAAATAAAAGGAGCCAGTTAAGTACATCTGCTGTGCCAAGGACAGTACCCGCTTTCCATCTCATTCCATTGCATTTTATTTGGGGGAAACTTGATTATTTTCTTAAGCAAAATGGCAAGACAAAGTGGACGGATGGCCGGTGATTGTAGGTGACTTCATAACCTGATGAGCAGTGGGCATCCCAGAGCTTTGGGAATATTCCCAGTGTGGGTAGGTTTGGGAAAGCAGAGCATTGCAGAATTCCTTAGTACTTTCTGGTGAGCAGAGGTTGCTTCAGATTGAGCTTGAACCAGGAGGTCTGGGGGTGCTCTGGAGTGATGCAGGTGCCTGCGTGCTGCTCTTGTGCCCTGGCACCATTCCATACTGACTGCAGTAATGACAGGATGGTGGGGGCTGTACCAAAACAAGGGAGTTAATGAAGGGCCAGACCTGTTAATTTAGAAAATGCATCTGTTTGCAAGGGCTGGATGAAGAGTTGGAGGTAGAGCCTGCATGTCTGAGAGACCTTTCTCCATCTGCCAGCAGTCCCATTTTTGTCCTGTCTTGTCTTTATGCCCTTTCCAAGCATGCTTGAGTCTTGTCCTTCCCACGTAAGCAAGCAGCCGTCTCATAGGAAAAATAGATGGGATAAACAAGGGGATCTTCAGATTACTTTTTCCTGCCAGCATTGCAGGAGGAAGGAGTCTGGAGAAGGCTCTAAGGGGAAGTGAGAAGGAACGGCCTGGTTAGTAAAACGCACTGTGTTTTACTGTCGTTACCTTCTGTGCCAGCTGATCCTCCATCAAAATCCCAGGGCCCTTAGATGAGGGCATTAAGATTCAGCACAATTAAGAATTATAGATTTCAGTCCATTATTAATGCTCGGGATGGAGCAGTTCAGCCTGCAGTCCATATGCTCCCAGGGCCTGATCCTCTCTTGGCCTGCCTCTCCATGAAGTCCCTGGCGTTCATTCTGCACTGGTGCCAGCATCAAATCTGCTCATCCTTGTCGTCTCTTTGTAGTTCTTTGTGCGGTTGATTTTAGCTTGTTAATACTTGGCCATCACCAGAGTTGTTAGATTAAGTTACTTCACATCCATGCCCCCTTAAGAAATTGGTGATCCTGGGGCCTTTCTTCCCAGAAACATCTTCAGCTGCCCCATCTCCATGATCCCCGTTGTGACTCATGTTGTTACCCAAGGTCTGAGCAGCTCAGGTGCGTCTGTACAGCTTCTTCCCTGCGGAGAGGGTTGGAGCTGGAGACTCAAGCTGAGCCTGGACACCCATCTGTGTATCTGAAAACTGTGCTGCTCTCTACACAGGCTCTGTATCTGTACTCATTCACCCTGGTATGGGCGTGTGGGGTCGGCTGATCTGTTCAGTGATGGTAACCCTGCAACAGCCAGAGCAGGGTACTGGCATGGCCATCGCTGTTTCGTATGCACAGGTATAACCCAAAGCATCCCACCACCTGATCCCTTGGTGCTCACGCCCTGCCAAAGAAATTCCCCCAGTTAATATATTCTCTCCCCGTCTGAGTCACTTCTCTCTGTAATCAGCTTTAAAAAAATACCCACTGTGACTCAGACCCGGAGTTGCTAATCTTCAGTTTTAAGCCTTATCAGGCACTTTTTATTGTTATTACTTTTCCAATTGGGGTGTGTTGTGTCCTTTGCATTGTCCGCATCTACCGTCTGCTGTGGTGCTTGTTATTTGAGAAACCCTTTGCTCAATCTGTTGTACAATACAGCTGGCTCGTCAGTCTCTCTGGGAGCTCTTTAATCAAATTATGCTTCTCGGAGAATTATTTCACTAAACCCTGGAAAATTGTTTCCAGCTTATTCTATTTGTTTTCCCTTACGGAAGATGCACAGTTAACCAGTCAGTGGCCCTTTGCTGAATGGGGGTGTTGTGTTTGACACCTCACTGTCCTGGGGATGCTACCTTGGCGTCAGGGAGCTCCTGCCCGCCAGTGCTTCACTGCTTTCTGGTCCTGTGTAATAATCATCAGTTGTACAACTCCAAACACTAAGCTAATGTATCAGAAAGCACTTAAAATAGATTGGGTGAGCCTTGGCAGACGCCTGACAGAACTTTTCCAAATTTTAGCATATGTATTGTTTTATTCCTCCATCTGGCCAACAGATCATTGTTTGATATCTGAGTGCTTTGCATATCTCCTCCCTTTTCTTGCAACTGAGATACTTACACGTGCATTTAATACAGCTTAATGCTATTTTTACATACCGGAGAAATAGCTGGTGGCTCTCGGTTAATTGCATGTACTTTGCAGTTAAACTTTCACTAAAACATTCTTGTCTAAATACTTCAAGTCCAATGAAAATTTGTCCTCTTCTTTTATTAGAGGTGTTTATGTACTAGTCTTAAAAAGGGACCTGTTTTTGTTTTACTGCACCGTGGATTCCTGTTTCTTTTTATTTCCTCGTGTGTGCAAGTTGTCCTTCCTCAGCGTTCTCTCAGGAGATCTGACTGTCCTAAAGAGCTGAGCTGGGAGCTAATGGAGAGCTGTGTTATTTTTTTTATCATACATATCACGGCCTGAGCATGGAAAAGAAACACCCTTGAAAATGCTATAAAAGAAGAGAAGCTTGGTGATTTTTGTGTGACTGTTTTCTCTGTTGTTCAATAAAAATCGAGCAGTTAGTATGACAACTCTTATATCAGGTTATATCGTACTGCTAAGGTATTGAGTAGCATTTAAAGTAAAACTCCACCATTAAGCTATATAAACTTTATCCGTTTCACTATGGTTTAATGGAAAAAAATGAGTTTCTCAATAAAATGACATCATTTTTCCCAGGTTGTAATGTTCGCTTTACAACTGTTTTTCTTTAATTCAATTTATTTTACTTTTCTTTTTCTTGGCATCATTTTTTTTCATGCAGTTCAGAGAGGGGGAGGTCTCTTCTCGTAGAGCAGCAAGGTACTGCTCAAACGACTTTCCCCTTCTCCCCCCTCCCTCGACATCTTGTGCTAATCTGGAGCTCTGTTTTTGTCAGTCAGACAGGGTTGTGTTTTTGAAGCAGTGAGATGCACATTGGAATTTGGTAATCGGGATTTGTGGTTCTACCTGCTGCACATTGAAGGCTGGAGGAAGGAGCCCAAAGAAAATTTCTGTTGTGCTGCTTGCTGCTGGAACAATATTTGTGTAATGCCATGGGGTGTTTTCCATGTAGCTGGTATTTCCAAGGTGAGAGGGCTGCAATTTCTTCTGTGTGACCAGGAGAGACGTGTATATTATGAAGTGTATTCTCCTCACTAAGCAATGGTATAAGCCCAGGCAGAGAAACTGCTAATATGTGTTGCAGCTTGTCATTTTGGGCTGCGTGAATAAAGAAGATAACTATTCCTTTGGGAAATGATCTCGGGAACTGAGCAACAGATCCACTAGCCAGCGAGTTCTTTTTAACTATAATCTTCCTTTTTGTTTATACTGAAAAATAACATCGTGATGGGCCCTTAAATACCATTTCATACACAGAGCCCGATTTCCACAGCGCAGGTGGTGCTAATATAGGACAGTCCCCCAGGCACTTGTCGCCAGGAGTTGTACAGCTTGTTCCGTGTCTGCATCCATATGGCAATCTGTCCCATTCATAGAAAGACATTGTAGCTGTGCCTGTGGGTGCTGTGGTCAATGTAGTGTAAAAAGTAGACTTTTAACTCTCGGCAACCTATGTTTGACTGTTTGTTTTATTGTAGAATCCAATTTATAACATGGGGGAAGGAAAATCAGCTCTGTGCAAATTCCAGAACAGTCTCGCTGGCTGTGGTTGTTGTTTATTCCTGGAGCGCACGGTTCATCAGCAGGTGCACCAGCCCTGCACCCAGCGCCGCTCCAGCGAACAGTTTACAGGATGTCTTGCTCGGAAGAAACATTTTCCTCTTTGTTTATACTGTGAATTAACTGAGAAGTTGCAAAGCTGTAAACGATGTTAGCTGGCCATGCATGTCACGCATGCCTGTTTCTTGCTACTACTTTATTTCTTTGCTAGTTTGCATGGCTTTCTTGGGGTGTGCTGTACTGGGGAAGGATGCTAAGCCCTGCAGTGCCGTGCATTGCGATGCATTCTGGCCAGGAGCTGTTGGCAGCCCCTGAGAGGGACAAATCACAGCAAAGAGACTCTCTGAAAAAGGGAGGCTGAAGCCTCGCACGGCGGTTGGAGTTATAAACAAGTGAATGTGATTTATGGTTGCTCTGGTATCTATCATTCCAATGCCAAATGTTGTTCTGTTTTAGTGTGACTGTTTGTTATGCCTTTTAGTAAACACAAACAAATAGGTGCCTAGCACCTGTGGCAGCATATGATATTTACACTACCTGTATGATTCGGGACACTTCCCTGGGGAAGCAGGCTTGTGTCCTCTCAATTTTGGTGCCTTTTTAAGTAGCATTCTTCAGAACAGAAGTATGTGGCAGAGAGAATTCAATGCTTTAACTGTATTTCTCCTTTGGAGTCATTATTTATCTTAATTATTTTTTCTTAAATACTTTCCCAAAGGGCACTCCTCAGGCTGCCACAGGGTCTTTGGTGGGCACAGGTTCACCCCTTATGCTGCCAGGATGTGTGGGATGTGCTAGTCACTTTCTGCCTGGGTTTTGTTCTGTCTGTGGTACAGGGGTGAAAAATAGCGTTCATCATACTTGTTGATGTATCACTGGTTTACATAGGGTTGAAAGGCTTGCCTCAACTCTAAACATAGCAGAGTATAATTTTGTTAAACAAGAATGGATCTTATTTCTCAGTGTTTTCTTTTGCTATAAATTTAAATGCAACAGCAGAATGTAAATTACAGTAAAATAAGCTTGGCAAACAGGATCTTTTTACAAAGCATGTATATACGTTTGCAATTTTACGCCTCAGTCTTGGTGAAGTCCAAGGTCTAATCCTGTGGTTTTAAACTTGCATGTGTTCTTAAAAGCGTTGCTGAATGGGGGCCAAAGCTGTGCCATTGCCACTTCCCTCTGCCGTATGGATTGGGTGTGTAAGAGAGGTGGGACTTCTGTGCTGAAAAGTTAAAAAAAAAAAAAAGGCAAACAAAACCCCCTGAAAAACCCAAACCCACCAAACCGAATCCCAAACCCCAAGGAGGTGGTAGGATCACATTTTTTTTCCTAATTAAACTTAGATACTGAATCAATCCGTTTTCATCTGAATAAATTAAGAAGCTGTTCAGAGAGGAATAAAATGAGATTTAGCAGGGATAAGTAGAAAGTAGACCAGCTAGGAAATAAAAATTCCAAACTGATGGTTTGACGTGACACGTCAGCTGCTCAGCATCAGTTGTGTGGGAAATGGCTGAGGCATAATTGGGGTTGAGAAATTAAGGTGGGACACTGTGTGCTGTGTCTCAGTTTAAAAGGTAAGTGCAGTCATGGGAGGCACAAACACGCGTGTTGCATCCAAGTCCTTTTTTCCTGTTCTGCTTTAGGCAGAACCAGTTAAACCACATTGAGAGTGTGATGTACAATTGGCCACTCTCTTGCAGAAAGGATAAAGAGAAACAGGAGCAAATACAGACGAGAGCAGCTAGGATGATAAAGGAGTTGGAGGGAATAGGCTATGAAGACAGATTAAAGGGAATTAAAGATCTACACCCTGGAAAAAAATAGAGGCTCTAGGAGGATGTGATTATGGTGTGTAAGTACATGAAGTGATGCTACAAAGAAGAAGAGGGGAAAAAATTGTTCTCATTAGTTAGCAGTGCTGGAATTTAAAATCCGGCATTTCAAATCATGTGTGTCTGGGTATATTTGATGTACTTTTCACTACAGTACCTCAGCACACAGTTGAAATAAAAAATACGAGTTTTGAACAGTAGAGAAACTCATTAATTCAGGTGCAGGGATGGAACTTCCACCTGAGATAAGTGATGGATTCAGTTCTGGGTTTTTTTTGCAATGGACGTTTCTTTTAAATGGTCCAGGGATATGTCCAATTGCTCCAAGGGAAGGATGTAGGGCAGCGGCCATCCAGTCTCTGTAGCAGTTGTGCTGTGGGTCTGGAAGAGGGGGTGTCACTGGAAGAAGTATGTAGTGCTTTTAGAGTGCTGGAGGGTCAGAATGCTTGTTAGTAACCCAAACCATTGCTTCATAGATCAAACCTAGAAGATAATATATAATTATCCAGCCTGCTTATACTCTTTACAGTAGGGATGGGGGTAGAGGTGAAGGGAACGTTAGCCAGATTTTGTCTTATTCTTGTTGCAGAAGCTCCAGTGCTTTCCTTGCAGCAGGTATTTAGAAAGAGGCGTAAGGACTGGGGGCAATGCTTTGGGGTGCCTTACTGGCCTTGAGTTACAACCGTGATGCTACGGCTCTGTATTTTTTTCTACATGGACATACCAGTTAGTGCACACTGATTACAAGACAAGATTTCAGCCTGTAGGCTGCAGTTTTAACCTGATTTGTCTTAAATTTGTGTAGTCATTTAAAATGTAATATACCGTTCCTGTTACTTCCAATAGGGCTTGATGCAAAACATGAGCTTCTTCTAGTCCTAGGTCTGGACGTGGACTGAAGTAACGAGGAAGGGGACAAGCACAGCTTTAAAAAGCATCCAAAAATATGCAAGCCGCACGCATCAAATGCCACCTCTCCCAAAGGCTCATGACCCTGTGCTAAGCTTTATACAGCAATGGAGAGGCACCTACCCTGCTCCAGCTGTTCAACTGTTCAGCTAAAATACCTGTTTTCTGGGCAGCCACTGAAGCCTGGATGGAAGCACGAATATCCAGAAGTGGTTCATGTCAGCAGATGACTTAATACTTTACCTTTTTTTTTAATTTTTTTTTTTTCAATTACTGGAATTTTTTTTTGAAGTTGCAGATTAGAGAGGAAAGGGGTGCTAAGCTTCTGCATTCAGAGGCATTTGCACCAGTGCAACTTCACTGCAAAACACATCTTTATTCAATTGATTTTGTCACGAAGGCAGGAACTTGCATTCAAATATAGTTGGTATAAGGATTTAATCACTGCTGCTTCCGTTGTGATTTTGAGTCAAATACAGCCAGTGTTTGGACTCAGAATGGTGACGTTTTCACCAACTTCATTCTGTTGATGCCTTTTGATGAGCTATAGAGCTCACCAGGCAGTCATGAATATGGGAGACCCAGGCTGGTTCCCAGTTGCGTGTGACCTCCTCCTGTACAGACCAAAATCATGGCATTTGCCTCAACAGCTGTGATTTCAGAGTGAGGGGGAATGTCATGTGAGACTGAGCCCTGTGCTTGTCCCTGGACCGTACGCTGACACTGGTTTTATGGCAGCTGGCAAAGATGAGGTCGCTTCCTGTTGCCCCTGAGGAATACAATACATTTTGTTTAAAAAAAGGCGGTTCTACAGTTGCTGTGGATGCTGCGTTCAAATCCCTTGCAAGAGGAAAGCAGGAGATGTGATATTGATTTTTCCAGTGTGCAGGTGGCTCAGGCATGTTCTCCGCACTGTTAGGATGCGAGCATATGCTTCATAACTATAATAGAAAATCAAGGATGCTTCTCTACATCACTGACTTCCCTTGTGCTTTGGACAAGATCGTTGGCCCAAGCAGATGTGGAAGAGTACAGAATATGAAGTTATGTCAGCATCACAAATATTTAAAATATGGTCCACTGTGTGGCAGAAGTGCTATTACTGAGGCTTCTGCTTAGCTGGTTTTTATAACCACCCGTGGTTCTTCTGCCAGTGTGTACAAGCGCAGTACCCAGTTTCACAGGGTTAGTAAGCATGGATTGAATTAAACCGTACAGCAGTGATAGCTTTCCTGCTAGTGCTTTGGTTGTTGCTTTTTGTCATACCCAGTGTGTTCCTGTCTGTCTTTCAGGTATACTGTCAATTTTACTCTCCATGGGGGCTTCACTTTCTGTGGTTTCTCTATCCCCCATTGTTTTGTGTCCCAGAATGTGATTCTTCAGTCATGCTGTAGCACAGCAGATACATTGCAGAAGCTAAGTGGCTGAAGTGGTCCAGGTGAAGGGGTTTGTGCACGCACCAGCTTGGACAGGCTTCCCTGTCAGAGTAGATGAATTTTCTTCCACACCCTCTGGAAATCCTTCGGGTTGCAAAGCATCATAGGTTGAAGGAGGCAGGCGTAAAAACTCTCCTCTATCCAGCAAGCACCTCAGTGGAAGTTCCTGGCTCTTCCTCCCTCCACTCCTTACTGGAAACTGGGCTGGAGGCAGCAAAGAACATGTGGACACTTACGCAGTTTTGAGCTTCCCGCATGGATTTCGTTACTCTGTTGTATGTCAGGAATAAGCTGACTTACGCAAGATGTTTTATGTGCCAGAGGGTTGTTTGCTGCACTTCGATGTAATAACGTTGCACTACTGCATTATTTGGAAATAATTCTGTTGTCTTAAGGTATTTGCATACAGAATACTTACAAGGAGAAAAAAAGCCTACATGATCTTGATTTTTACGTCATTTATTCCTTAACTTTTTTGAAAATTACATCTTGTTATAAAATCACTTCCACTAACTAGTGTTGCATCACCAGTACCCGATCATGAAGATGCATTCCTGGGAAGGAGAGGGTGACAGAAACAAACACCTACTCTAATGTGTCATTAGAAATCAAACAGACCTAAAACTTGCTTCTCTTTGCCAACGCTCAGAAATTTCTAAGTCTGTCTCCGGCAGCGAGACCAAGGATGCATCCAGATTACAGAAGCTGTGCTTGCATGCACAAATATCATTGAACAATTTAAGATTATAGGTTTGTATTGTGCCCGCAAAGGTGTTTCTTTATGTATTGGATTGAGATCTTAATTTTCCACCTCTATTTGCTCAAAGTGAGTACTTAGACCAGTTGAACAGTTATCCATTCATTTCCACTGGCTGTATCCTTTGTGCATTACATCCGCTTATAAACCTGCTCTTTGTTTTGTTTTGAGGTGCTTCTTAAGGCTCTATCAGGGAACAAGTGGCAGTCTATAATATCTTCAAAAGTGGGATGGATAAAATAGCAGTAATCTGATAGTGACACATAAAGGTCACTGAAATGCACTGTTGAAACCCGCCGAGCAGGATGGAGTAGCTGCCTTCGGAAAGGCACGCTGCCTACAGAGGGTGCCTGCATTTGTCTTTCAGTACTGAGAGTTTTTTTCTTTTTGAAGTGTCTATTTTTGGTAAGCTGAAGTAGTTGCTCTGCTTTGTCGAATGGCAGTGGAAGCTGCACGTAGGTGTTAAGTATGTTACGCTTAGCATCGTGTTAGCAAAATGACCTTTTACGTTCTCGTTCATAGTCAACACCAATCTTTCTGATTATTGACAGCACTAGATGTTGACATCCTGAGCATCATTTACAATTGGATTCTCTCTTGGTTGTTCTGTCATTTTCTTTGGACACAATACCCAGTGTATCATGTCCTACATAGTTTGTCTTGTCTTGTGCAAGTTCCCTGGAAAGAAAGAGATTTGCACTTGGATTTAAAAAATAAATACAAATCTCGGTAGGGCTCTTTCCGTTGACTTGGCCATGGCCTTTAGGCTTTCACAGAGAAACTTTAAAAAACCCTGCTGGGGGTTTAAGCTGTGTGAGTCCTGTTGATATTATTATGAGATTTACAGTGCTTAAAACCCACAGGGGACTGACTCCTTATTTGGTGTCACATGGTGTTCCTGCAGTCATCTGGGCGTATGGGTAACACGCGCTGTGTAAATTAATACAATGAAATATCTTTTTGGGTTCTGCCAAACACACTGAAATCGCAACTCTCGTGTAGTCTTCATGGCTTTTAATGGACTGTCAACATGAAAGCCTACTTTATCACCCTGTGCTGTATTCAGGCATGGAAGCAGATGATGAAACCTGTTATTTTTCCAAGTTATGCTTTTCCGACGTGTATGGAGGACATTTGGCCATGTGCCTGTCTGGCTTGGGTGGATGGTGTTCCTTCAGCCATCCTCTCTCTTTCTCAACTAAGGAAACGTGTGGTGTAGGATTTTTCTAATTTCCTTGCAAGGAATGCATCGATTCCTTTGTTCTTTTAAACACTTAACTGATAGAACGTTTCCCTACTTGCATATTTAAAAAAAACAAGGACAAAGTTAAACCAGTGCAATACTCCCTTACAGAAAAGGCCTTTGTAAGTCTCTTCACCTACAGTGGTTTTTTTTAGGAAATTAACTTGCACATATAGATATTCATGCTTCAAGACCTATTTGTAAACAATCAAAAAACTCCAGATTTTAATGAAGTAATGATTTAGGGTCATGTACAACTTGTAGTACCCTTTCTAGTCAGATGTGTACCCTTTTTGATTAAAAAAAACCCCAAACAAACAACAAAAACCCAAACCCCTTGAATTATCTTCAGTTCCTCTTTGGCCTTAAAGTCAAAAGTGACAGAATCTGAGCAAGAATTTCTCTAGAAACCTCTTTGCATTTTGGAAATCATCTCAGGGCTGTTTTCTACAGTGATCTTACTGTCCGTTGCATTAGAAATAATACAGGAACACAATTCTGTTACAGTATGCAGGCAGATAATATTACAGAATGAGCATAAACAGCATTTGCACATGTGTATAAAAGTGAAATGGCAAAAAGTAGGTGTTTAATCCATAACATTACCTGTAATACAGGATAAAATAAGTCATAAAAGCCACACCTAGATGCTGGTATGCGTTCATATCCTTTGTGTATGTTTGAAGTTCATAATATAGCACAGGCAGTACTGTAGCAAAAATATTTGCTATGAAAAATAGATATATATGTGAGCATAAAATAGAGATTTCAATATTATTTTGACATTTTATTTTTTAAGTCCTGTAAGGTTATGGAAATTGTTGCAAAAATAATTCCTTTACTTAAGAAGTTTCCATGCAGAAGTTGAATAAAGAAGATATTTTAGAATATGGTTCATCAGTTAGTGCAACAGATACATTTCCCTGAGCACCACATGGCCCGGATCAAAGCATCTCATGACTTGGATCAGTGCAGCCAAATCATTACGTATTGATTGGAATCCCGCTGAAGGATTAACCCCTTCATGCTCATAGGATTTTTTTCTTTAACCCTAGTTTCAGTAGTTACAAAGCTTTGTGACTTTCCTGCCAAATCTTAGCAAGGTTAATAGCCCCCACTAACCCCTTGTACTGAGGATCCTTTGATTACATGTTTCTGGTTTTTATGATGAATTTTGCATTTGAAAATACATCTTGAGTCTTCTTTACTGGAACATAAGGAGTCTCTACTTGTGCAAAGAAGCAGCCTGTAAGAGGAAAAAAATACCCAAGCCAGTAAATAAATAACTTGGTGGGAAAGCCAAGGCTGCAGTCTTGATGCTTTTCTTCTTTCTGTGCTGATGAGGAGGGCCTCGGGTCCGCTTGTATTGTAATCATATACTGCTGTATGGAAGTGACTTTTCTTTGTGATGAAGTTGAGTTGTAAATGTGCAATGTTCATAAATTTCTTAGCAAAATATCAAGCAGGATATTAAGCAAGTCTGTCAAATGATTTCTCCCCCGTCCATGTTAATTTAAATTCTTTACAAAGCTTTTAATTAATGAATGAAATGTAGGAGGATAGCTAAGTAAGAGTGACATGTTTCGCACTAGAAACGGTATTTAATTCTGTTTTGAAAAACCACGGGCAGAGTCAGGTGGATACCATGAAATGTTAGGGATGTTTCAGGATCTATTTGCTGCTCTTAAGAGCCTTCGTGAAGATTAATTGGCACGGTACATTTGGTTAATGCCACTTTTTCTCTTTTCTCTTTCTCTCCTCCAGTTTATCCCACGAGGAGCACTCACACAGCCATCCACTCTATGGACATGGTGTATGCAAATGGCCAGGCTGTGAAGCAGTTTGTGAAGACTTCCAGTCGTTTCTAAAGTAAGGATGGTTTTTTTGGCTCTCGTGTTGTACAGAAAGCATGCCCTGAAATTTTGTGTGCCTTCACTCACTGTGTGCCTGATGCAAAGCCCATTGAAGTCAACAGAGAGCTCCCTTTCACTTCAGTGGCTTTTGGATCAGGCTTAAGAACGTTTTCAGAGGGGATAGTAAATTAGCCCCATGGGGAAAGTATAGTCTTGCTCACTGTATTACTGTGAAATAGTGTGTTTGCAGTTCTGCAACCATTTTTTTTTATTATTTGTTTACGTAATTTTTAAGTTGCAGTATTGATAGTGTAAACAATGCAACCTTGATTTAACCTTGATTTTACTTTAATTTAGAAATCTAGTCTTAAATTAACTCCATAATTGAACAGAGAATGGCAGGGCATCACGTGAAATTTAATTTATGTCAAATAAGTAACTAATGAACAAAGTCTACACTACTAAAAATAAACTATAATTATATTAATTGGGCCCCTGCAGTTTGCTGCAGACCTTCCCTTTCTGCCAAAGAACACAGTTTTACGTGTTGCATAAACAGTGCATTATGGACTAGTATGTGGTAATGCGTGCATCCCAATGCAGGGAAGGACTGGCAGAGCTCTAATAACTTACACATGGCTGCTCCACAGCTAAACCATCAGCCTCACCCCTCCAAGTGGGAGCAAAAAATGTTCCCATCACAGAAGAGTTTTCTCTCTGGGTAGGCCGCTAGGGACACATGTGCTTTGGGTGTATCCAGGTTCTTGAAGGTTTGAGCACTGATCTTGAGAAAAGATCATGTACCATGGCTATTCAGTTGCAAGATCACAAAAACCAAACTGCCCGAGCAATATTTATGATTTAAATGATTTTATGTTTATGCACAAAGGGACAAATTCTGCATAATTCTGCAAATTCTGCATCCCATTTACAGTAGTGACCTGGTGAAGTTAGTCTGCATGAATACATGGGATTCTTCAGGATGGCTAAGTAGAATGAATCCCCAAATGTTAAGCTGTCTCTGTTCTTTCCAGGTCAGTTCCCTGGATTTTTATGTGAGGGAGGTAAGGGTGGCAGCAAGTAGAGGGTGTTTGTTGGATAATGTTAGATGACACAGATAGGTTTTTGCTCTTGGGACAGAATGGGCTAGTTCTGCTTCCAGTGTCAAACCTTCCTGAATTCAGTAGGAGCAGCGCTGGACCTAATATAAGCATATGTTATAAGTGAGGAATGGTACAGTGATGGGCAGGTTCTCATTACAAGAGGATTACAAAATAAGAAGATGCTAGTCACAAGTTTCTGTAAAGAGTAGCCTTATTTCTTTTAATTTCATCCTGTTGTTCACGTAAGTGAAGTAAATGCTTATCTCGCCATACTTGCCAGCTCATTCATACTCATACTATAGCATTTAGGCTTTTTAAACTATACTCATCGCACTTAATGCAAGGGAAAGGTGCTGTGGTAGCCTTATGCCACCTTTTGTTCCCATGCTAGTCCCCTGTTTCAGATTAGACCTGTTGGTTTCAGGATCAGTGGACTGCTTGATGTGACCATGGTAGAAAATACTGCCCTTGAGTCACACGGCATGGGTAAAGATTGATTTTTATGTGGTATATTGGAGAAGTTTGAGTAAGTAGAACAAGTCCACCAGTTCACCTGGAGGAGATACTTGGGGCAATCAATAGGTATGAATAACCTGAAAACCACTACCAGCCCAGGCTGGACCTGAAGTATCTGCTCCCAGCTCTAGCAATTCTCATTCTTTTATCACTCACTTATTGTCAATCTTTTTTTTCCCCATTGAAACCTTTCAACAGAAATACTTCACGTGACTTTCTTAAACCCATTGGCTCATGTAAATTTTCTCATTATCCAAATGCTGCAGTGTCCTGACAAAATCTTATCATTTTGAGTTACATTTAACCCAGAACAAGTGCAGAAATGAACATCCCCAAGCAGCATATTTACATTGTTAGGAAGTGAGCATTCCTTCATAAAATGAGACCATAGCTTTCAAAGTCTCCTGTGGAGCATCCATCCTTAAATAATATTGCTATTTATCAGAATGCCTTACTCAGTGGGAAGATAACAGGTAGATGCTTGGAGTTTCTTTCTGGTACTTCTGTCAAGCTCTTTCGATGGTCCCCTCAAGAGAAAAGCTCTTCCTAACCAAGTGAAATGCAGCCCATGTAGCAATTGAGCATTGCTTAATTTCACTTACCTCGGTAAACAGGCCCGTTAGAAAAAGGAAAGAGGAGTTACATGTGGAACGAGAGCCCTGTATGCCAATAAAATGATTCTACAGTTAAGGGAGAAAAAAGGACTCACAGGTCTAAAACGTGGTTCATTTCTTTTCCTCCTGAGGAAGAAATATCATAACTGTTGGTAAATCAAAACCAGAGATTTGACACTCTTCTGTGATCGTTCTGTAGTGTTTGTTCCCAAGGTGAGATACACCACAGGGCCCTTGATTTCAAAGATAAATACTGTACAAATAACGATCCTAGTTGTCTTTCACTCACAGCCAACAGGAGGATGCTTATCAGAACTGGCAGATACATGGGCTATTATACACATTTATTTCCCTAGTTCTTTTTCAAATAAGTTGCAGGTTTTAGCGTTGTTTTTTTTTTAAAATCCATCAGCCATTGGTTACCATGTGCTGCGGTATCGGTCAGGCAGCTGCTAAGCCTAATGAAACTGGAGCGCTCTGCATACTCCAGAATCCTCCCCATGCCTGCAAACAAAACCAAGTCCAGTCTCACCGCGCTGACCTCACGGCCCCCTGCCAAACTGTGGGGAAGAAGGTGAGGGCTAGAGGGGCTACGCGTGTCTCGTGTGTTAGCCAGGGCCCGTCTAGCAGGCAGCAGCCAAAGGAGCAATTAGTAGCACTGAGCGACTTTGCTTCAAAATTGACTACATCCTTGATTTCATTTGCATGTGTTTAAAGACTGTTGCAGATAGAAATATATACCCCTTGGACGGCGAGTCATTCAGGAAATCCCTGCTGGAGGGAGGGTGGTTTATTCCGCAAGGTATCCAGACATCCCGGGCAGAAAATGAAGACTGCATAGTGTTTTATTATTCCACCTCCCTTTTTTTTTTCTTTTTTAATTTGATTGTGGTTTAGATGTGCTTAATCACAGCTGCACCATTTTTAAATCAAATATATTGTTTAAAAGAGGGATGCAGACCTTTGGAGAGACTTTGCAGCACCGTATTGCATCGCTGCTGCCTGTGAGTTTAACTTTGATGAAATGAAGGGGAGTTTATGTGAAAGAAACGACTAAGTGCACTCTGTAATGTTTTCACAAGTGTTTTTATCATGGTAACATCTTGTTTACTTTAGTTGCCTGCCTAAAACTACTTGGAACATGTTAAGAAAACATTTCGAGAAGGCTGCTACAAAGAGGCTTTTGTTCAGCAGCAACTGTGAGGCTGCTCGGCTCACAAAGGTGTTAACTTTCAACCCCTTAAGCACTTCCACATGAAATTCCAGAAACTATGTTTGTGGTTTTGGAAAAACAAAGTGTATATTAAAGAAACCAGGTATACGCTAATACACGTTGAAGTCGCCCGGAAATCATAAATTGTCTGGAAGGCATTAATTGCTATCATTTGCGTGCCAGGGCTCTGCACTGAAAGCATCCGCAGCCGGCACGGCAGCAGCTGTTTGGTCGCACAGGTAGCGATGGCAGGGATCCACGTGCTCGGTGGATCTCCACGTTCACAGTGGATTTCCATGTTCCCGGTTGGTCTCCACTTTCCTAGTGGATGTCCAGAGTCCCAGTGGATGTCCACGCTCCCGGTGGATCTTTGTGTTCCCAGTGGATGTCCACATTCCTGGTGGATGTCCACATTCCCAGTGGATCTCTGCGTTCCCGGTGGAGCTGTCCTGGGCACCCGCCCCTCTCCCGGGGGTCCCTGCTGGCCGTGCCACCAAGCGTAGCCCCCTCGCAGCCCTTGGAGCGGCCGTTCCCGTTATCACAGCGGGTCCCGCCGGGAGCCGCGGCCCCCACAGCGCCCCCTGCTGCCCCCGGGGCGATTCAGGGGGGAGGTCGGGACCGGGACCGCTCTCGCAGCATCCCTGGACCGCGCTCGTAGCATCCCTGCATCCCGCGCGCAGCATCCCTGGACCGCACTCGCAGCATCCCTGCGTGCTGCGCGCAGCATCCCTGCATCCCCCTCACAGCATCCCTGGACCGCGCGAGCTGAGCCACATTCCTGGCTCTGCCTTCGCTCTCGGGGTGACCGCACGGCTGCTCCCAGCGAACCCCTCACGCACCTCCCCGCTGCACACAGCGAGGCACGTTGTCTTGCATTATTGCATTTTATATCTTAAGGTGCTCTTAGTTTATGTTTCACATTATAATTTCCGGTGTGTAATCAGAAAGCATTACTTAAGAGACAAGGATCATCTTTGTTTCATACTTTTATTGACACTGTCTACCGTATTACTGCGATGTCTAAATGGTAAAATTTATTATTAGCAGTAGTGTCACAAAAGTCTGAGACAGCGATTTTCCTTTCAATAAAAGTAGTTAAAAACCTTTTAGAAAATCCATAATTTTGATTGCTGGTACTTCATAAATGTATAACTGGTACTTTTTAGCTGTCTCTTTAGGGAAAAATGAGTTTTATCACCTGCAGTACCTGGGTTAATGAAATTGTGTGTTGGAATTTAGCCAGAATGAAAGATGAGATCATTCGGTGGCACTAATATTGGCAACAGGTCTCATAAAAAGGTTCGATTCTTTTTAGAGAAGTATCATTAGTTTTTTTCTTTTCTTTCCTTTTTTTTTTTTTTTGAGGATGGGGATGAGTTTCAAGTTATTTGTCATTTTTAAAGTTTCTGTGGTTCTAAGATTTTCATCTGCTGTAATATCCCAAACCCAGTGACCTAAAAGCCTCCACCAAGGCCAAGAGAAACACAACAGTGTCCATCAGTGCCTAGTAAAGGAATTTACTTGCTTCAGATTTCAGCTCCAGTTCCTGTTTCAGCCCTTTAAAAATCACGACTCTCAGCTCAGACTTGAAATAATGCTGCTTCTTTCTCATGGTCCTCTGTGTTTGATTGTTTGTGGATATTAGCTGTCCAGGAAATCCCATACTTAGTGATATAAATCCAAAATGATCTTGTTTTTCCGCAGCCAGCCCAGGATGTATTAGACAGTTATGATGATTTGTTAATTTTTGTGACCTGTATTTATTTTATGTGTGCCGTATGCTTTTAAACGAGGGAGTCGGCTGTCGAAATAGGCCACTTTTGTCAAAAGGGAGGCTCTTGACTCTTTCCTTTTAAGCCTTTGCTTTCTTTACTTTTGGAGAATTCTGTGTGTGCACCTCCATATGGTGGTAAACAAGGGCTGCATTGTGCCCTGACATATAAGCTTAAACCCAACCCTGTTACTGAAGAATCTTTTGAGATGTGTGAGCTGGGATTCTTGAAGGGCTGTCAGGCTTGGGTGTCGGTTTGAAATGTGCCTTGAATGTAACTCTGCTTTCATTTTAATAGTGCAATATTTTTTTTTCTAATGTAATATTAATCGTCACCCATTTGTAGTGAAATTTCTTGCTTGTATCGGATGGAAAATAATTATATTAAGTATATTAAGTGAGAGAAGATTTTAAAAAAACTGGGTAAAGATATCCTGAAAACAAATAATAAACCTATGCTTTTACCTATGATTCT